>NW_007726772.1:512147-548976 GCF_000696425.1 Galeopterus variegatus
CCGCCTGCTGGGCTGCGGCCGCGCGCTGAGCGCCCCCGGCCACGGCCGCTTCGGCCCGGGCGCGGGTCCCATCCTGCTGGACGACGTGCGCTGCACGGGGACCGAGGACGCGCTGGAGCGCTGCGCCCACCCCGGCTGGGCGCGACACAACTGCCACCACCGCGAGGACGCGGGTGTGGTCTGCGCAGGTACCCACCTCCCGGGCCGTCCAGAGGTCAAAACTCAGCCCCCCGGGAGCATCGGGCTCGGCCGAGGCCCCCCATCCTGGCACACGCAGGACGTGTTTGTTGTAGACGCAGGGTAGCGTCTTAATCTTCCAGGCTTGGGAGCTTATTAAGCAGTTTTGTCTTAGTCCAGTTCAGCGCAGTATTAGTTCTGAAACGTAGCTGAAAGACCATGAGTGACGGTGTAACAACGTGGTTAAGGACATGGAACTTGCTGCTGTCAGCCAGTCCCTTTCCCGGTCTCTGAGAAGGCACAATCCGGGGTGGACATGCTTCTTCACCTTGACCTGCCTTTCAGAAGTCAGAAAGACACCCCACAGTGTCCCAGGTTCCCCGTGTCCCTTTCATCCAAGATTCGGCCTATACCTTTCCTGGACTGTATTTTATTATCACCCAGCATCTGTCTTGGCAATTCTGACTTCCACAGGCCGACTCCCTTCTGTGTGGAGTTAGTACTTCCTTGTATGTATCCTAAGTTTACCCTGAATTAATCCTTGTCAATCTCAAAGAGTTACGCGATTCTAAGATTTGGTGAACAAGTCTGAGCACACCTTGTCTGTTCCATTCTTAGTTTTTACAGGTAAACCAAAAATATTCTTGCCCTTGCTTTTACCTTTTTGTAGCTGTTACCTCGTTTTGCATAGATATGGGGCCCTAATAAAAAAGCTATCAGAGTCCCCCAAAGACAATCACACAGAGAGCTGAGCAGTATGAGTCTGTGCTGGAATCATGGGGTCCTTCCCTTCTCCATCCTCATTTTTATTGTGTCTATTCCTAGTTCCAGCCATTCCCAGTGCTGTCAGGAGACCAATTCTAAATGACAATCCCTTTTCCATTCTCAGTTTATACACCATGGAGGTTTCTTCAGCATCAGCTACTGTGGGCAAAGGCTGTGTGGTCTGGGGCCCAGGATCCGAAGGAGTTGAGTGAATCTGGCCAGCCATGCTTTGTGGGCTGGGCCTTGGGCTTGGGGTCCTGTCCTGCCTCACTTCTGAGCTGGAGAAGCCTTTGACAGCAGCAAACTGCATCTTCCCCAGCTTGAGGTTCCAAGTCTGTCGTGTGCGTGAGAAGGAGCACTAGACAGAGTCCATACATGTGCTGATGCTTATAACCTCCAAAGCACTGTGTTTACCATTCTCTTGTGCCAACAAATCCTGGTGTTGAAGATACCCTTATTCTCAACACTATTTGACACGTGCCAGAATCCAGCTCCATCAGGTGGCCCTGGGTCCTCTTTTCTTTTGCATGCCCTGGAATATTCTCATGCCATTATACTCCAGCTTTAATAACTAAATCAAATGAACCCATTTACCTACACTTTACGTCTGCTAATTGCTACATCCTTCTCTTCCAGTGTTTTAGCACAATTGACATTTGTTTTTCGTTGTTCTCCTCTTACCAGATCCAGCTGATTCTGTTGTACCCAAGGACAATGGTAAAGTCTTCCCCCCTCCTAGGATCTGAGGCTGAGGCTGCAGAAAGGGAGAGCTAAGGCAGCAGCTGATGGGGAAAAGAGGCTGTGAGGGGGAACCAGCTTCTGTGTGTCCACTGAGGGCTCTTGTATTTCCACCCACTTCCTGGGAGGTTGGGGAAGAAGCTCTTTTGCTCCAGGCTTCCTCCACCATTGCTTTTCTTTTCTTTCTTTTTTTTTTTTTTTAAAGATGACCGGTAAGGGGATCTTAACCCTTGACTTGGTGTTGTCAGCACCACGCTCAGCCAGTGAGCGAACCGGCCATCCCTATGTGGGATCCGAACCCGGGGCCTTGGTGTTATCAGCACCGCACTCTCCCGAGTGAGCCACGGGCCGGCCCCCACCATTGCTTTTCTTCTCTTTTTCCAATTTACCTCCAAAGACTCAAATAGATACTTGTTCGGGCTCAGGGGTTCTCATCATGGGAAATGAACAGTCCATGGGAACAGTGTGTTGTGGGGACAGTGTGAAGCCACATGCATGGATGTGGTGTGACTTCAAAGTCTTTTGGGCAAAGGGTGGATATAAACATAGTCACTGAAAGTCAAGTCAAGGGTGTGGGTGAGAAAAGCTGCGCCAGCCCCGGCCCTGAGCACTGTCCGGGGTGCTTCTAGAACGTAAAGGTACACGCACACCCTGACCTACACGTCCAGTGCACCAGGTTCTTTTTGTGACGGTCTCTCCATCTTCCCCACCTGCAGCCCAGCTCTCTTGCTTGCCTCACCTCTTCCAAGCCGTCATTGACCGAGGCTATCTCCGGAGACTGGGCTACTCCTCCTGGGACGTCCACTTAAATGATGAGATGTGTCGCCCCCAAGTCACGGGGCGCTACCTGATCTTCAATATTCCCTATGGCCGCTGTGGCACCATCCAGCAGGTGAGAAACTGACAAGGTGCTGGTATCTTTCTGTGGATGGAGGCCAAGGAGACAGGTTTGGAAAATTCAACCACCTGTTAAAAAAGTGGGTAGGGACAGAGGAAAGGCACAAGTCATGACTTCATTCCTGAGTTTGGTGAGAACTAGAGCAGCTCACTAATTTGTCTGAAACTTTCCCTCCTTTTGGGGATTTGGGATACACACTGAATTTGGGATATGATAGCGAGTGTTGAGGGCTAATGGACTGATGGATGTGTGAATGGATGGATGGATTGATAACCTCCTAGCTTCAAAAGCAAAGCATTTTTCACAGCATGCTTCCTGACTGAGCATCAGTGCACACCTGCCATGTTCAAGCTCTGGTGCTGGGCATGGGGGAGGACAGATTGTCTGTCTGTTTGTCTGACTGCTGTGTTTCCAACCAGGTAGATAGCTACATTCCACAATCTAGAAAGCAATCTTCTGGGACATTTATGAATAATGAAATACATATGTTTATTTAATTTTCCTTAACCACCTTATTTCACAAAACAATGGCATTGAAGTTAAGGAAATAAGTATACCAAAGAGATGGGAAGAATGTATAACCACAAAATCTTTTTCTCTGTATATTTGACAATGTAACATGTTCCAAAGCAAGATCCCCATAATTACTGTTCCTCTATTCTTTCACATCCCTGTTTAGACACACACTGTTTAGTGCTGGGGCCAGAGAACACAGCAGGGTCAAGAACCCTATGGGGTGACAGCCAGTCCCAGGCCACCCATGAGGAAACCATTGCCACACAGAGGTCCTGTGTCTGATTTCAGAAACAGTGAATGAACAGCCCTCTAGGTGTGGAGGATACAACAGCTGTACAACCAACAGCATCCCTGCCCCATGGCTCTTACATTCAAGAAAAAGGCAAGAGACACTGAACAAACACGCAAATGAGAGTCCCTTTGACAGTGAAAAGGGTTAAGGAGACAACAAAACAAGGAAGGGGGTAGGAGAGCGATTTGAGTGGAAGGGAAGACACTTTGGATAGGGTGGTGGCTGAGGAGCCAAGCCTGAACGATGAGACAGAGCGGCCAGGTAAAGAGGAGCAGGAGGAGCAGGAGGAGCAGGAGGAGCCGGAGCAGTGCTCCGTGCAGGGGACGGGTAGGTGCAAGTGCGGGGGACTGGGGGAGAAACCGAAGGCCGGGAAGCCCAAGGTCAGATTGGAAGGGGCAGGACCATGGCCGAGGAATTTGATTTTGTTCTAAGCTGTGCATTCTCGAGGAGAGCATTTTCATCCTCAGGGAGGAGGGGAGATAGATATTGGTTCTTAGGAGCAAAATTAATAAAATCTTTCTTTATGGATAAAACACAGACGTACATGCAATATATAAACAGTGTATTTGTTGTGTTTAAATTCCATAGTGGGGGCTGGAGAGAGGGCAGAACGAGTAGAAAAGAAAATGTCTGCAAAGGCTCCTTAGGAGAGCCATAATAGAAAAAAGGCTGAGAAATACTGATCTAAGCTGACGGGTCATCCTCAGAGGGTTCTGAGGCCGAGTGTTGCAGGACCGGAGTTGCACGAGCTGAGGCTTCCTTGAGCAAATGTCCCTGGGCAGGCTGAGTCTCTGGGTGTCTACACAGGGCATGGGAAGGAGACGGCGAGAGGCAGTGGCCCCTGCTGGTCAGCCCTCAGCACTCCCTTAGCCCCTTCAAGTCGTGCTGACTGTGAAGGAACAAGGCTGGGAGGGAAGGTCAGCAGGACCAAGCCCGCAGCTCACATGGAGCCAGGACTGGTCTGGAGTTAAGGGCAGGGAGGAGACAAAAGAGGGGACAAGAGCCGCAGTGACACGTGGCCTGGGGTGCCTGAGGGAATGGAATGTGTGGAAGAATTAGGTGGAGAGAGAGTTCCAAGCAGCCAGGGCAGCCCTGCCAGCCCAGCTCATAGGACCACAGCTTGGCCCTCACCGGAGGGAAGAGGGAGTCCAGGCTCACCCACGGAGGATTCCCTGCATGAACCCTGCACGTGACATCACCCTCTCATGGCATTAGGCACCACAGAGGTCCAGCCCAGGGTTCCTGCCTTCCAGCACATCAGCAAGCTGATGCCAAGCAGGGATAGGAAGGACAGGTCTCTGCTCATGAGGGCAGGTGTTGTCAGCGAGCCAGGAGCGCTAGCCACTAACTCTCTTCTCATCCTCACAGGAATACCTCGGCTCCCTCAGCTACTCCAACTCCATCAGAGACCGAATACGTGGCCACCCTGGCCAACTCATTTTGCGGCACAAGGTGCCGCAGCTGAAGTTCACCTGCAGGGTGGATGGCCCATCTGCAATTGAGATCGTTCATGGAGCTGACGCCCCAACAGAGGGTGCCGGCTATGATGTGTCCATATCAGTCCTCCAGTCACCTGCATCCCAGCCTGTGGGGGGTATGGTACCATACTACACCAGCCAGAGGAAAGAGGTATTCCTCCAAGCTACCCTCCATAGCCCTGATTCCAACCTGAGGCTCTTCGTGGATACCTGTGTGGTTTCTCCAGATCCCCATGATTTTACAACCACCAAGCATGACTTAATCCAGCAGGGGTAAGGAAAATGCAAGGCCCTCTTGGGTTGACTGTTGTATTCACATGTATTTCTTTAGGAAATCTGTGGCTTCTGAACTGGTAGTCCTAAATCAGAACATTGTGTGAATGAGTCCTCACCATGATCAGAGACAGGGTGGGAGCCTTAACCATCCCTCTGATCCCAGTTTGGGACAAAGAGTTATAGGTAGCCTGCACAACCTCCCTTGTATCCCCAAAGAGTCCTGGCAGGGCCCTTGCTGCCCTGGTTGCTGCTGTCTCACCCAACCTTTCATGCCCATGTCTCCCTTCCCTTCTGGTTGTATGGCCTCATGGTGCAGGCCCTCAGGGCCTTTGGCCTACACTGATGGGCTGGTGGGTTATCCCAAGCTAGGCTCTTAGTTATACTTGTGAGATTTATTATAGCTCCTTTGGTTATCCAAATGGTTTGCCAAGTTACTTTGGCAAGTTATTTGCCTTTATAGCTCCCCTAACATGGACAAAATGTTGTGGATGGACAATTGGCAACCAGTTTGAAAACAACAAAAACACATCACTTACTCAATGGCAGCTTTAGAGTGGTGAGAGGCACAACAGACTACAGCCCACACGAGGCACTGTGGTTACCTGATTCCAAAAGCCAGGGGAGAGGCAGCACATAGCACCTTCCGCAGGTGGTATGAGCCGTGGCGTGAGAGATGCACAGAAGTGGCTCTAAACTGCACTGAGCCACAGAGTGAGAAAGCTCTTCCCTTTCAATCCTTCTTACAAATACATCAAGTCACAGGCTCAGTTTGGTGCCAGAATTTAACCAGCGACACTTTTTTCTTCTGTTTGCTTTAGGTTTAATTTGCTGTTTTTTCTCTAGTTTTTAAAGCTTAGATTATTGATTTTAGATCTTTTTTTTTTGATGGTACGTAAATTTAATAAAGCTGTTAAAAGATAAGACATGCTTCTTGTACACTTTCTTTAATTACAGAGATGGATGCTTAATAAAGTAAAATTCCCCTGCAATCCTACCCAGAGAAATAACCACTATTAACAATTTGGATTATGTTGTCCCTCTAGATTTTTTTCAGTGCATTCACATATTTTCTTTTTTTTATTAGATATTCATTGTTGCAAATCATACTTATTCTTTATGCCCCTTATCCAATCTCTCCCCTTCCCCCTTCCTCCTCACCCCTCCTTTTCCCCCATCCCCCTCCTCCCGTTTCTTCTTTTCTAATACGTGCATTCACTGCAATAAATTTTCCTGTAGGCATTGCTATAGCTGCATCCCACAAATTTTGATAAGTTGTATATTCATTTTCACTTAATTCAAAATATTTTAAAATTTCTCTTGCGACTTCTTCTTTGACCCATGGATTACTTAGAACTGTGTTGTTTCATTAATACATATTTGGAAATTTTCCAGCAATCTTCTGTCACTGATTTCTAGTTTAATTCCATTGTGATCTGAGTGTATTTTGCATGATTTCTATTCTTTTAAATTTGTTGAGGTATCTTTTATGGCCTAGAATGTGGTCTGGCTTGATAAATGTTCTATGTGGGCTTGAGAATAAAGTGTATTCTGCTGTTGTTGGATGGAATGTTCAATAAATGCCAATTACGTCTAGTGGGCCAATCCATAGTCTCACTGATGTTCTTACTGCTGGATCTGTCAATTACTAATAGAAGAATGTTGAAGTATCCATCTATAATAGTGGATTTGTTTATTTCTCTGTGTAGTACCATAGGTTTTTGCCTCATGTATTTTGATGCTCTCTTGTTAAGTATTTAGACATTAAGGATTGTTATGTTGTCTTGGAGGATTTCCCCCACCCTGTACTGTTATGTAATGTCCCACTTTGTGCCTGATAATTACCCTAGCTTTAAAGTTTGTTTTGTCTGAAATTAATGTAGCTACTCCAGCTTTCTTTTGATTAATATCAGCATGTGTACCTTTCTCCATCCTTTTACTTTTAATATATCTATGTCTTTATATTTAAAGTGGGTTTCTTGTAGATAACACATAGTTGGGTCTTGCTTTTTGTCTACTTTTATTTTTTAATCTACTTTGTCTTCAAATCAGTATATTTAGGCCATTTATATTCAAAATGATTATTGATATAGTTAGATTAAAATCTACCACCTTGGTAACAGTTTTCTATTCATTTGTTCTTTGTTTCTTCCCCACATGCCCCTTTTGTTCCATTTAGTTTTAACTGAGCACTTAAATTGCTCCAGTTTTAATTGAGCAATGAAATAAATATATTTATTTCCTCATGATATATCACTTATACCTTTTTTCTTAACTTTTTCAGTAGTTGCCCTAGGGTTTACAGTATACATTTTTAAATAATCTTAAATTCATCTTTAAATAATACAACTACTACTTTTAATCCCTCCCCCCCCCCCCCCCCCCCCCCCCCCCCCCCCCCCCCCCCCCCCCCCCCCCCCCCCCCCCCCCCCCCCCCCCCCCCCCCCCCCCCCCCCCCCCCCCCCCCCCCCCCCCCCCCCCCCCCCCCCCCCCCCCCCCCCCCCCCCCCCCCCCCCCCCCTTTTTTTTTGGCAGCTGGCCATTACAGGGATCAAACTCTGGACCTTGGAGTTATCAGTGCCGCGCTCTAAACAACTGAGCTAACCACCCAGTCCCGTTTCTCCCCTGTAGGCTTTCTGAAAGCAAGAGCTCTAGCTAGAATTTAATTTCTTTGTTTTGTTTTTATTGTGTTTATTTTACAATTCTCTTCTATTTTGGGCCAGGAATTTTCCACTCACCATAGGGTTATAAAATTTCTTTATAAAAGAAAGAGCAGGTAGTGGGAAGAACTCCATTTGGAATTCAGAAGTCTGGGTCCAAGCTTGATTATTTGGGTCAGAGTGATTTACATCATGCTTTAAGTGAATCTTTTTGGCTTTTCTTCCCATCAGGTGCATCAAAGACAGTACCTACGCCAACCTCCACTCCCGCCAGAAGAATGTGGCCCAGTTCAAGTTCAATGCTTTCAGCTTTCTTGAAAGCTATGATGTGGTCTATCTGCAGTGTAAGATTGCTGTGTGCAAAGTGGGGGACTACTCCTCTGGCTGCTCCCAGGGCTGTGCAGGGCGGAGTAGGAGATCTGCAGGCCCTGCGGAGGCCAAGGAAGGGCAGACTGACCATTTCCAAATGGTGGGGCCACTGGAGATCAACAAAGTAACTGGTCAGAGCAAAACCCTTGTGTGATTCCTCCAATTTTCACATGAATCTAATAGAAATTAGAAAGCAAAGTCTATTTCTCTTCAGTAAAGTAATGTTTGACATATCAGAAGTAATCCGTGTAGAGACAGGGTAAGAGAGACAGGCAGAGGGGGTTGCTTCTCTGACATTTGTTACTAGATAAATCTTCTCTGACTACTAAACTTATAAGGCAATTACTCTCTGTCCTGGCTAGAAATGCTGCATTTTCTAATTCTTCACTATCAAGAACTTGATCATTGTCTTAAAATGTACAAAATGTTATAAAGGACAGGATTTTCTCTATATACTCCATTGCCAATTTAAAGATTTTTACAATTTTACTCCTTAGTGTTCAGATGCTAGTAGGTGGATCTCTGTTTCTGTCCCTCGTGGTGTGGGGAGTTTTTAGATCTTGCCAAGAGTCTTATGAAAAAATAAACTGTCAGGAACCCACTGCTCATTTTTTTGTTTTAACTCTAATAACTGGTTCATTGAATCAAATATGTCATTTACTCATCAAAACAACCTTTAATTATTTTGTTTCAATGAAAATAAATTGGGTCCTGGCTTTGCTGGGTTTGGGTTATAGCTTGCCCATGAGAGAGGCAAGAACCACATGTTCCTGTTCTCTGAGCTACCAGGTGCTCACATGGTCATGTTCACAGCCTGAATTCTCAAAGCATTTGGGAAACCTGAAAAGTACACACAAAACCTGAAAAGCAAACAAGAAAGATTAGCGTTTTTCAACATCCTCCCAGAGAAGGAGGGCAGCACACACTTGAATTTCCCTTTTTACCTTAACAGAAAGAGGCTTGTGCTAGACTCACTGCCCTCTAAGCTGTCTTTAAAGAAATGGGCTTGAACATAGATTTTTCTTTTTGCTTGTGAAGGAATATTCAGTAACAATATTTAAAATATGAGTCCCCTTAAGTCCCAAGAGATGAAAATCTGACAAATGACCCAAGAAGGGGTGTAGCCTCTAAGGGAAACATCTTAGTTTCATTAAAAGCATGCCCTTTGGGGCCGGCCCGTGGCTCACTCGGGAGAGTGCGGTGCTGATAACACCAAGGCCACGGGTTCGGATCCCACATAGGGATGGCCGGTTCGCTCACTGGCTGAGCGTGGTGCTGACAACACCAAGTCAAGGGTTAAGATCCCCTTACCGGTCATCTTTTTTTAAAAAAAAAAAAAAGCATGCCCTTTATTGACAACTGTCTTGGTAAAAATATGATACAGATATTTGTTTTGATGACATTCCCCGCTTATACATAGAAACTGATGAAATGTGATTACTGGCCAATTTGGGGAAAAGGGCATCTTTAAATCAAAGTTAATTATTTGTCCCTGAGTAGCTTCATCTTTAGTCACATAAAATGATGGCTTTAGCACCTGCCATCTATTTCATGTAAATGCTTCAAATGAATGAAGGAGTTTTCCAAGTAATTGTGGGTTGCTAGAGTTTCTATTTTCAGAAATTTCTCTGCCCATTCACTGTACTTATACATAGCATGCTGAGGAAGTGGAGGCTAACAGCTACCAAAATCTAGCATTTTATGACTTTTAACAAATCCCTAATGTGAAAAGTGTTGATGATGGAAGAACTAACATTTTAATAAATAAATAAGGGTTCAAACTAATAAATAAATAACAGTTCAAATGAACTTCCAAATCAGTTCTTCTTGGTGTGGTTCGAGGAACAGGATCCGGGAAGTGGCCCTCTCCAGAGTCATTCTAGGTGATTCTTAGGAATGCTGACATTTGAAAGCTGCGGCCTCTATTCAGCATCCCATGCCCCATGGATCAAATTGCACACAACAGGGAGAAGAAGTCTGCTATCAGGAAAAACCAGGGATACAGACCAAAAAAGCCTACTCTCTCTAGACAAAGGACCAGCAAAGGGGCAACCTAGCAAGATGAAACACTTTTAGACAGAAATCGTCCTACTCCAGCCAAATGCCAAGGGAAACACCATGACCCCAACTTCGCCCCAGCCAGTGAAGGTTGAACAGGGAGCCTAGTCTTCTGCCCTCCCCCAGCACCCTTTCCTGTTCTCACCAGGGTGGTGTCAGAGAAGACAGAGTAGGGACTGGGATGCTCATCATCTCCCAGTATTCCCAGGCAGTAGTGAGGCCCCTCGCCTGCACCCCCATGGCAGGTGCAGACCAGGTAGGGAATCTGAACTTCCATTTCCACCCCTACTTGGAAGGACAAGTCACCCTTTTCAATTTGCACTGATTAGATAGAGGATGCCCAGTAGGGAACTGGAACTTTCACCCCTGCCCAGCAGTAAGGAAGTGATCCCACACCCTTGGGAAAGCAGAGGACACACAGGTAGCCTGTACCCCACCCTGCCCGGCCCTTCTAGTTTACACATGCCTGGTATTCCGTTGCCCATCCTTTTGTTATTAGCCTTTCTGAAACACTTTTTTGAGCATGTCTCTTGAATACAACAGAGTTAGATTTTGCTTTGTGAAACATTCTGAAAATCCTGCTTTTTTAGGAGGTGAATTTAATGACTACTCTGGGTAACACACAAATGCCCCCTCACACAAAATCACTCACTCTCCAGGCTGCTGAAAGTGTTGGTGGCTGACAGTTCTCAGCTCGAGATAGCTGTCTTATCCAAGGTCACAACCTCCAGGCAGCCCTCAATCAAAGACTGGTCAATAGAGGCATATGAAGCTCTGATCACCATGCCTCAATGGGGCATCTCTGAAGGCCAGACCAGCCCCAGGACTCCCTTTTACTGAACGGCTTTAGAGTTCACCAGCTCCCCAGTCTTGCTTCCCTCACCCCTCACAGCGGTTGATCCTGAGTGCACACCCCAGGAAACCTCTTGCACACAAGGCTCTGTGTCAGTCTTTCCCAGGAACTCAGCTTATGACAGTAAGAACCAGGTGTGGCCCAAGGAAGCAGATTCTAAAATGGGATTTTGAAGCTGGCAATAAGGACTCATCACTAGTGGTAAGTGAAACATGAACCTTCCCTGACTGCTGTAGGGGTGTAGGGAAAGCTTCCCTTCCACCCTCTCTGAAGCTTCCCGTACACAACTGACAACAGGTAGATTAATCAGGCGGGAAAGGCGTGCAAATGTATTTAATATGCATAAACACAGAAGCCACATAAAACATGAGACTGAAAGGAGGGCCAGATGGTTGAGACTTAAATACCCTCTTCATAGGGGAGAGGGAGATGGCGGGGGGATGTATGCAATTGTGAGGGATAGTAAATGATTTTCAGGGAAAAGGAATGAGTCCAAAGAACAATGGCCTGGGACAGGCTTCCCCTGAACTCTGGGGTAGGCGGTGGGAAGGTGACGGGCAGAACTTCACTGTGAACAAAGGTCATCTTATTATGCAGATAAAGTCTCCCAGGCCATCTCTCAGATTTACTCTTAGAAGAATGGATGAAAAGTCCTTCTGGGCATAGTAATAACTTCTAGTCTCTTCTCTTCTCTGGTGGTTGATGTTTCCTAGTTATTTGATGAGATTCCTGGGAGAGGGCCTTAAGACAATTTCATTTCTTTTAGACAGAAGTTTCCTTAGTCAAATAAGGTAATTCCAGACAGAGTGCCACCCTGTACTTGGGTGTGGGAGGGGAGAAAGACGAAGTTGGGAAGTTCTGGATTCTGAGGCAGCTTCTAAAGACTTCCTATTTTAGTTCAAAGTGTTCAGCATGCCAAAGTGCCAAACTTTTGGAGTATTATTTTCTGAGACCCAACACTGCTAACACATTCTCTCATTTAATCATTACCACACCCTCAGAGGGATGGTAGCTGCTACCAACACCTATTTTAAATCGTGCAGACCAAGGCTAAAGGTGAACTGGCCAACATCACCCACCAGGGAAGTAGGAAGAACCCAGGGCACCAACTTCAGATCCCGGACCTTTCATCACTTCACTGAAGTTTCACCTAAAGAAAAACAACTTAAATAGTAGCATGCATACTGATAATGCATTGGTATGTCTCAATATCTCCACTACAAAGACATTTTTTATTCATTGTAATATAATTTTACACTCTAGCAAGTCACAATATTTGATAATTTTCTTAGAATTACTTTCATGCCTGATGTGCCTCTGAATATCTGCCACATTCGCCAGTAGAGAACATCCAGTCAGTTCCCCAAGGACAGTAACCAGACCAAACAGTTGTGCATTTTTCAGTACTTGATATGATTTGCCTGTCCTAATAAAATTTTAGGTGTTTTCATGTTAGGTTAAAAATAAACTTTGCAATAGTTTGATTTAAGTTATATGGATGAACATAGAGGAGCATTAACTATATGACTGCTTGGGGAAGTATCTGGAGGATCTACATGGGAATATTAAAAAGAAAATGGGAAAGATCTACTTTGATTTGGAGCTGGAAAATCAATCAGGTCCCAAAGGACTTGTTCTGTGAGGGTGGACAGTCTATCATATTCATGTGTATTTCCTCCAGCATCCTGTATATGTAATACCTGCTTATAGAAGTAAAGAAAAAAGAACACCTTCAGGCATTCAGGAATGTGGTTACTTGTTTGATGCGTGTCAGAACCTGAAACTGTGTTGTCAGGTGACCAGGTAGAGTTTTGTTGTTCATCTAAGATAATTAGATTCAATGTTTGGCACATGTAGTATCAGTTCACATTGGGGTCTTTAGTAATTTTTTTTCAGCCACAGCACATGGCAAAGTGTAAATCAGACCTGGCTATCTCTTGTTAGGATGATTAACCTTAGGCTTTGGTGTTCAATGGTAAATGGGAGGATAAATGTGGTTTGTATCTCATTAACCCAGGAATTGTATGAAATATCCCATTATATAGTCAGGTTCTTCTCTTTGAAGCCCTTTTCTGAGATGCTTAAGGTGAGACTCTGCATTTAAGCAGTAAGGCTTATAAAATCAAGCAGATTGTAGTTCTCTCTCACACACTTTACTTTCAGAAATTATAACTTTTGACATTTCAAAAAGTAGCACATTTGCATCTACAAAATTAAGCATCTAACTCTGAAGACTACGTTTCTTAAGTAAAAATAACCTTTTTCTTTTCACCTAGTATTTGGTTAAAAATTTTATGTTTATGAAAAGAGATGTTTTTAATTCACGTAATATTTTTTTGCCTTTAGGTCCTAAAATGAGAGCTAACTAACATCATCATGCTTATTTATTTCAGTTATCCTGTAATGAAACACACTGACACAGTGACATGAAGGCCTGTGTATCACTTTTTCAGGCACTTCCTAATTTATTCATAACATGTAGCCACGAGGTACCATTTCCTTTGGCATCCGAGAGAAATGTGTCTCATTTAGGGATGAACCTGTCACTTAATAGTCCTGTAGCTTCTGGTATTTATAGTCTGTCCGTTGATTTACAAAATGCCTCACTATGATCGTGGCCACAATCACTACATTCAGAGCAAGGACCATGAATGAAAATAGATGCAGACTATTGAAAGGCTGGTTCTGAGTTTCTTCTGCATGTGTTTGTTGCTGAAATCCTGTAATTGGAAACACAATGAAAATCATTTTTTTAAAAAGTATTAGCATTAAAAAATTTGGTAACATTTATATCTCTGCATACCCTATGAATCATACATATGAATTAGTGCATAATGCATAATGCCAACACAGTATAGAGGAATCGTTATCAAATATTTGGATCAGTTTATGTTTAATTTTAAATTTATTTCTTTCAAATAGTTGACTTAGTTTGGTTTCTTGATGCAACATGAAAAATGTGTGAAATTCAGGCATAATAGTCAGGTTCATTTATTAATGGTCACTATTCCCCATAGTTGTTAAAATACATTTGATTAACTGAAAAATTTTTTGTTTAATTCCTTGAAATAGAAAAAGGATACTTCTCTAATATGTATGATATTTCTATAATAACTTTCATTCACAAATTTTCAACTAATTTCAAACTAGTATATGTAGATATACCATGTAAGCCTTTCAGTAAATGTGTTTATAAAATTGCTGAATTTAATTTTTGTTTGTGTCCTTTTGTTTTTTCAATAGAAATATTTTGTTACAAATAAGAATCATACTCCTAATAATAATAAGTAGATAAAGAGGTCATAGGATTCTTTAATGCCAGGATCATTTGCGCCTAAGATAAATTCTTATAAATAGTTTTTATTTCATTACGCCTTATCTTAACCCGCTTAATTATGGGCTATCCTTGAATATTCACCAATGCCTCTTTCCCACACAACCTGGCAGATCCCAGGTTTCAATCCTTTCAAAAGAAGCAGAGTAGTCCTATGTTAATATAACAAATTCTCTGTTTTTAAAAGACAACTTTTTTTTTCAAATAGGCAAATATGTGAGATGCTGCTTCATTTTGTTTTACTTAGTTATGAATTAGAATGCACTGCTTCTGATTCAGTTATCGGCTATCGTATCTATAGTAAGGAGTCAGGAAGCTAAAGGAAACTATTCTTTTCAGAAATAAGGACATTACACTTATACTCAAAAGCCATACGAATAACGGTGCATTATCAGTGTATCATATACTTACACTGTACACAGTATGCATACTATTAACCGTTGGAAATAAATATTAATTCCGTGTGCTTAAAACTCATAACTTATTCACTAAAACTTCTATTATAAATCTCTAAACTTCACATGCTTAAGAACAACTAGATGTAAGCAGCATTTTATAAGCCATGAGGTGTTCTTAGACCATGAGATATTTTTCTTACCTGAATTTCCATTTGCACTTCGATCCCTTTTCAGACGAATAGGTCCAATGATGGAATCAGTCTTCCACTTGTATGAAGAAATGTCTCGTTTCCTTCTAGAGACACAGCCTTGATTGCAGCGAGACTGATGGTCACTGCTATCACATACCAAAACCTTACACTGCAGATACACAGAGCTCAGACTTCTCAAGAATTTAAAGGCATTAAACTGGAATCTTCCATAGTGTCCAGATAAGGGATACACCTTACAGGTCTCATCTCGACTACATCTGGAACAGAATTTATGAACATGTTTAGAAGGTGCACAGAAGTTCAATCTTTGCAATACTAAAAAGTGATGATACAAAGTTTTTTTTCTGAACTGTCTAAATTTTTTAATCTAAAAATCTCTCTAGAAAGGCAATGTCTTTAGTTCAGACTACAGTGAGCTATGACTATGGATCTGATTCCTGAGTAAGATATTAAGATTCCTTCTAGTTCTAAAATTCCTAGTCCATGTGAATTAATTGGAAAATCTATACCTATGTATCAGGACTCAAACATCTTTTCTTATGTGTTTGTTATTAATGTATCTGTATCACTGATTTAGTTAAAATCCACCAGCTTTTAGGATAAAAAAAGAAAGGAAACTTTTTCTTTCAAAGAACATTGTACTTTTCTCTTTTTAACATACTACATATATTTTACTGATGACATTATGTTCTAAAGATGACACACATGAGATAATCTTCTGAGTTTTTGTTGAAATAGCCAAAATGTAAACAAAGCAAAAATGCAAATAGAGCCTTTTTGTAAAAAAATAAATTTGTTTCCACCAGCAAAAGTCTTGTAAATTCACTTAAAATTCTAGAGGATATAGGCTGTGTCTGTATAAATGTTTTAAGTTAAATTATTTTTTGTAAGTAGTACCCAGTAACTATATTTTATAAAATGATTAATATCATACATCAATTACATCAATACATACCCACTCCTGATTAAGTCATAGGTTGGAGATGCAAAGACAGATGTGGGAGAGGCTTCACAGGTATCAAGAAACACCACCAAATTTGGATCTGAGGTGTGCAGACTGACTTGAACAAAAAGAGTTTGGTTCAAATCCACAAAATATGGTGACTCAAGTAGAGGTTTTTCAAATGAATTAGATTCAAAAAGAGCCATGCTTGTATTATATTTGCCCAGCGCAATTTGACTTTGTATTACATCATCTTCTGTTATATACATTATCTCCACAGTAGAATTGTGTTCCATTTCACACTTCACAATAATCTGCAGTTGTTTCTGACGGGTGATCACTTCAGAAGTTGGGGACACAGTTAAGGTGATTATATTGGTATAAGTAATTGAATGATCTTCTGCCTGCAGAACAAATTGAAAATGAGATCTTGAATGAGACTTCTAGAAAATGTAGAACAAATCACAAACTTACCGTAATGTCCTTCATGTTTAAAATAAGAATAATGTTTTTACCTTCTGTCTTTACAAGGGAAAGATCAAAAAAATCTAACTAGGTTTTGATGAAATACAAGATATAAACATTTTGTGCACAAGTGTTACTGGTAGGCTATTAAACACACAGCACATAGATATTCAAGCTCTCTCCAGTGAGTGTTCAGGGTTTTTTACCTACTGAAAGTTAAACACCCTCCAGTTACCCTGAAAATGAATGCAGCAATTTGGCATTTATGCGTGCACTTATACGTCCATACATACTTATCATGAGTTAAGCAACTGAGATTTCACGGTTGTCTGCTAAAGCAGCAAGCACTACCCTGACTGTATCACCCAACATGTACTTGGCATTTGACAAAATCCAGCTATCAGTGTTTCACTTTACCTTTTTGATTGTACCACATCCATCAAGAGGGATAGAAAATTCCACAACATTTGATAATTTTGGTCTGCAAGTTGGGTCCTTTAGTTGTAAGTTATTCTCATTATAGTTAAATGTCTCTAGGTACAATTTATTTATGATAACTCTCATCTTGTCAGAAGAGCAAATTAAAGATGCTGTCAGGAAAAAAAAAAGGATGATCACGTTTGTGCCAGCTAGGAACTCTGGATCTTGAAGAGCTATATGTGTAAGTGAATATATAAAAAGCCAAAACCCATTTTGCTCTAAATAATCAGAAACCTGAGAGAGCTACGCAGTTGATTAACATTTTACAATATTCACTGTGACCTTGTTTGGGGCTAAAATCAGTAAATGTAATTTTTTAAAATTGTATCTTAGCAGAGGGCATTAAGGGAAACAGCCCATATTTTCTATAGAAATCTTTTTCAGGTTTAGAAGGTCATTAATTTGCTCTTGTATCAAGCAAGGCACAGAACTGATTCTCAAGCTTCAGGTTATGAATATGTTCCCAATATGTGACAGGCTTGCAAAGCAGAAATAGCCACAAGTAGGCAATGAATTAAGGAGAGTTTGTATGTATGCAATCTTCACAAAGCTCAAAATAGCTAAGGAGCATAAAAAATGACTTACTAGTATTGATGTCTTCTGCATAAATTGAAGTATAGGAAGCAGAAAAGCCCCGGTAGGAATTAGCATAATCTGTAGATAATACGACAGTCAAAGAATCTGACGAAGATTCGAAGGTGGGCGTCACAAGGCCACAGACTTGTCCAATCAGGCCAGAATTGGTGGAGGGGCCGTCATAGACAGCAATGAAATCAAATCTGCAGTGGTCGTCTATTTCTAGGCTACAGAATAAGGGCCCCTGGTGAAAACGCTTCTCAAACCGATTCAATTCTATTTTCCAACATCCCAACATCCCACTCTTAAGTGATTAAGGATTTTTCCTTCAGTGGTACCTCAGGTTTATGACAACAAACCTGGGGTTTTGTCAGTCCCTAATGGGATTTCAGAATCTTCAGAAAAATAGTCAACTAAGTTCAATGCAATAGTATCGCTAAGTGTTTTCCTTTCTACATCAATTCTCCGGGATCGCCCATATAGGAGTTGAAAGCTGTAATTGCTCTTCCCCAGGTTCCCCAACTGCCAGATGAGTTCACTGCATTTGCTCCAACAGAAGTGGACTATGCTACTTACAAAATGTCTTTGAAGCTTAATTTTATCTTATAACCTTCGTCCACTTGTATGTGCCACACACAGTAAGCCAGCTCAGGATGTGACCCTGGGTAATTGGGGCTGGTAAAGGATCCTTCCAAAGCATCCAGGTAGCCACCACAGTTTGGAATAGCTGAAAAGGATTTGAAGGTGACCAAAAATGTAAATCAAAATAGAGACTTCTTTTAACTTCTGTGTTGTACATTGAGTTTAGCATGTCTCCCCTGAGTGTAATTCCATCTCTGACTTTGCCATGGGCTGCATATTGAAGTTTTCATCATTCTTTATCACTGAACTTTCTGCCCATTGGTGCAGGGCAAAGAGTGAATCTTTATAATGCTGCCAAACGAATTATATTAAAATGATGCTATGAGATCTGTCCTAGCTGTAGAGATTCTCCATTACCTGCACTGAGCTATAGAAAATAAAGTTATACTCTCAGGATTTTTTTTTGGAGATGTAAAGTGGTTTAGATTGGCTGAAGCATAGGAAGCATGTTAGGTAGTAGCTAGAGGGAAGGCTTGAAAAGGTGGTCTGGGTCAGGCTTGGGAAAACCTTGACTGCTCCACTCTGGAGATTTGTTGGCACCAAGAAATCAGTGGTTTAAGCAGGACAGTGACATGATCAGCTCCGGGCTTTGGAAAGAAAACCAAAATGGAATTTTCCTCATGAATCCACTGGCAGAAGTTCTTGGCATTCTGCTTGAGTCACAATGAAATGTAACTGTGGTGAATGCAGAATATAGCCTCTGACTGCCTGACAGTCTCAGATTCCAGAGGTGAAGCCAGAGATTCTCAACATGTGCTCTCCAGACAATCTTCCTGGTCACAATCAACCTGAAGGACTTGTGAAACATGAAGGTTCTACAGCCCCAACCCAGATCTAATGAATCAGACCAGAGGGAGGTGAGGTCCTTGAATAAGCATTACAAAAGATCTCACGGTTACTATAATTAGGCTGAATGTGGAGAGTCTCTGCTTTGGGCTCTAACACAGTACCCCTCAACAGGCAGCCATCTGATCAGCCCCATTCCTCTGCCTCAGCTTGGTGTTGGTTACAAGGGCAAGTTCATGGGCTCCACCCCAGAACCAACGAATCGGAATCTCTGTGGTGGGGCCCAGAGTCTGTGATTTAACAAGCTTTCTGGTGATTCTTATGCACACTGGAATTAGAGAACTCCTGCTCTCCCAGATAGAGAAGTCTCTGAGGGAATAGACTGAG
Source organism: Galeopterus variegatus (assembly GCF_000696425.1). Lineage (NCBI taxonomy): Eukaryota > Metazoa > Chordata > Mammalia > Dermoptera > Cynocephalidae > Galeopterus > Galeopterus variegatus. The sequence goes on from NW_007726772.1 coordinate 531,447, forward strand.
ACTCGAGATTACAAGAAGCCAGGCAGGAGAGTGGGTAACCTGTGCTTGCAGGAGATGTGGGTAAAGGATGTGTAAATGAAGACTTACAGGTGTCTGAAAAGAAGTAGTAGAAGATAAAGACAGTTCTTTCAATTATTGCAGAGTCAGTGATGATTTGCAACGTCAATGTACTGGATGATGATTCAAATACAGGAACATAATCATTTTGACTACAGATTTTCCCTAGCAGAGGCCCATTGGTAGAGGTTCCATCAAAGACTTTAATGTTTTCGCTCTCACAGCTTCCGTCTGGATCCAGCCTGTGGACAGAACATACCAGTAGCTGGAGAAAAGCCACCAGCAAAGAGGGTTTTGCAGGGCAGTGTCAACTGCTCACATTGGCATGGCAATGTACAAATCAGTGGCACAACTGTTTTCATTTAAACCTCTCCAAGACCAATCGCCACTCACCAACTTCAACATCAAACCACACACTATCAACCTTAATGGGTTCAGAGAGGTGACCTGCTTTACCTACATCTTATATCAAGTAAATGGAATGATGAAGATGGGCCAGAATCCAGGACTCCTTTCCCTCCACCTATTTCCATCTCTCCTGTTCCCCATGTCCATGTGACTCTTTGCATAGAATCTTCTTATTTAGAATTGATCCCCATTGACTTTTGATATCCGAGGCTACTGAAAGGTGAAGCAACTCTTCTTCCTCCACGGCCACATACTCTCCCAAACTAAAGCAAACATCAGCATCTCCCTAGTTGCCCCTTCCTTTTCCCGCATCACCACTTCCTCATTCTGAGGGATAGTCCCATGCCCTGAACTGGACAGGGCATGCTGGGATTTTTGTTTTCTGCCCATTTTGACACTGTCTCTACAAATTCCCTCAGAGGACATATGTCCATAATGATTAAAAGAAAAAACACAAGGTAGAGAAATCTGAATTCGCCTTTCACCTTAGTCACTTACCTGCTACGTAACTTTGCACAAGTGATTCAACCTTTCTTAATCTCAGTTTTCTCTTCCCCTCTCTCCTTAAATAGCAAGAATAGTGTATATGTGAAATAAACCAGATGCAAAAAGACAAATACCACATGTTTTCACTCATATGCAAATCTGAAAAAGTTGATCTCATGGAAGTAGTGAATAGAACAGTGGTCACCAGAGACTGAGGAGGGGGTGGGGGAGGGAGGGATGGAGAGAGGAGGATCAATGGATACAAAGTCATAATTAAAAAGGAAGAATAGTTCTGATGTCCTATTGCACAGTTGGGTAACCATAGTCAACAGCAAGGTATGTATATCTCAAAATAGCTAGAAGAGAGGATTTTGTATCTTCCCACCACAAAGAAAAACGTTTGAGGTGACGATATGCTAATTACTCTCATTTGATCATTACACAATGTATACATGTATCAAAGCATCACATTGTACCCCATAAATATGTACACTTATTAGATGTTAATTAAAATTTTCTTAAAAGACTAAGAAAAAAAGAATAGTGTATATGTCTCATAATAACATACCATTCCAAAAAAAAAAAATACCATTCCACAAAATTTAAAAAGCATCCTTCTATTTTGTTTCTTTGAGGGATAAAAGGAAGCCAATTCCAACTTCAGTGGTATACAGTCATGGTTCTCAAAGTGTGGTATCTGATACCAGCAGTGTCAGCATCACCTGGAAATTTGTTACCTATGCAAATTTCCAGGTCCCACCCACTCCATCTAAATGAGATAGTAGAGACTCTGGGGCCAAGCAGTTGTGCTTGAACAAGCCCTCCATGTGCTTCTGCTGTATGATCAAGTTTGAGAATCACTAGAGTAGGGTAAGAATATGGGCTCTGGAGCCAGGCTGCTTAGATTCAGTTCCTCTCCCACTTTTATTACTATGTGATCTTGGACCTCTTCGGCGACTTCTCTGGGCTTTCTTATCACTGCATGGTGATTAGATTGCATCTACCCCAGAGGGTTGTTGTGAGGATCAAGTGGGGCAGATCTCATGAAGTGCTGAGAGGATCTCTACAGGGCAGAGCTGTGTTCTCAGCTTCACCTCACACTGTGATTGCCTGGGCACTTGTAAAAAATATGTGTGAATGTATGTTTATTTCAAAATAAAAAGTTTAAAATAAAAAAAAACTGATGCCTGGGTCCTACTCTCAGGGATTGTGATCTAACTACATGGGGTACAGCTTAAGAATCTGGGTTTTTGAAAGCTCCCCTGCTGATTCTAAAGCATGGTAAAGTTTGGAACCACAAGTTTAGTGTTTTAAGGCCCAGAATCTGGAACTAGACTTGCTGGGTACCAACCCTAGTCATTCCACTCACTAGCTGCATGACCTCAGACAAGTTCTCAACCTCGCTCTGTCTGTAATAGTAGCACTGGCCTGGCAGGACCTCTGTGAGCCAGTGTTGGGCACTCAGTCATCATCAGTGACTATCAGCCATTGCCATCACCATCATCATCGTTCACCATCATCATCATTATTATCATCATTATCACCACCATCATCACCATCATCTTCACCAGCACCATCACTGTAATTTATCATTATCATCATCACGATCACGGTGGTTGTGGAGATAGAGGTTGCGGAGACTGATTATTACCACCTATAGCAGCAGGTGAATTCTTACCATAGAGACCAAACCACTCTCCTCCACGTGCCCCCCACCACCCCGCCCCTGCCCCAATGTGGCCAGAGAGCTCAACTACCCTTGTTGGGAAACTGAAGCATCTACTTACTGGATATGGGAAAAGATGATTCTGGTGCTTTTATTTTCTGGTCTTTCTATTGTCCAGGTGCAGTTCTCACTGGGATTGAGCTGCAAGATCATGGCATTGTGGGTCTCTCCCATATTGGCCCCTCCCAGACTGGCCTTGCAGCTTGAATTGCCTGGTAGAGATCACAGTAGCTGTCACTGAGAAGAGTCAGCAGCCCCTGCCCTCTTTCCCAGTGACTGGGAATATACTTCTCACAAGCATGCAGCTAATCATGAATGTCATTCCACTTACTCCAAAGTAAGCCACAAGCAAGTGATTTCTCCTTCTTGGAACCCTTGTGGAAAAAGTATTATTATCTCTCTACATATGGTTTATAAAAGAGAATATTAGAGTCTGAAGAAAGTTTTAAAAAGAAGCTTTATATCTAGAATGTTTAAAGAATTCTCACAATCCAATAATTAAAAGACACCCCAATTAAAAAAGGACAAAGGACCAGCATCAACATTTTTTCAAAGATCTATAAATAGGCAATAAACACATGAAGAGATACTCAGCATCATTAGTCATCAGGGAAATGCAAATCAATACCAGAATGAGATACCAATCCATACCCACTAGGATGGCTAGACTCAAAACCAGAAAATAACAAGTGTGGCCAAGGATGTAGAGAAACTGAAATCTTTATACACAGTTCATAGATTGTAAGTGGTGCAGGTGCTGTGAAAAACAGTCTAAAAGCTCCTCAAAAGATCAAGCACAGAATTACCATAACCCAGCAGTTCTACCCTTAAGCATATGCCCCAAAGAAATGAAAACATATGTCCACATAAAACCTTGTACACTAATGTTCACAGCAACATTAGTCATAACAGGTCCAATGTTCCTCAACTGGTGAATGAATAAATAAAATTTAGTATATCCATACAATAAAACATTACTCAGCAATAAAAAGGAATGAAGTACTAACACAAGTTACAAAATAGATGAACCTTGAAAACACAGTATGCTAAGTGAAAGACCACATTTTGCATGATTTCCTTTATATTAAATGTTCAGAATACATAAATCTGTAGGGATGGAAAGTGGATTAGTGGTTTCCTTAGGTGGGGACACTGGGGGAAATGGAAAGTAACTGCAAATGGGTACAGAGTTTCTTTTTGGGATGATGAAAATGTTCTAGAATTAGTGGTGATAGTTGCACAATTCTGTGTATATACTAAAAAATACTAAATTGTTTGCTTTAAAAGGGTGGATTCTATGGTATATAAATTATATCTCAATAAAGCTGTTATCACAGGAGGAAGAAAAGGAGGAGGAGGAGGGGAAATAATTGAACGTGAACAAAAAAATCAAATTTGTAATAAAACCTAATGGTCAAAAACTCCACTTACATAGAAACAATGCTTTTCTTTTTGTTTTATCTGTGAGTGATGAGTACTAGTGTCCCTACAACAATAGTCTTTTATTTTTCCCCTAACAATAATTATTATGTTTATTAGTAAAAAAATCACAAAGCAAAGACAAAGAAAAAAGTACCATGACATAAATCCATCCACCCAGAAACAATCATCATTAAAAACTTTCTGTAAATACTTCCACACCTTTTCTTCCCTCTTCTCTTCTATTTCCAGATTTTTTAAATGCTCAAATGTATAAGTTTTAAACATGAACGTCATATATTACGTCAAATATTCACAAATTTCAGATTGTTTTTTCTCTTAAAGTATATCATGGACGTCTTGCTTATAGATCGGTGTCATTTTTTTGAAAGTTGCCAAGAAGTGTTCCTTTGCATGCATTTACTATAACAAAATAAATGATGAAAACATGTTTTGACAGTCATGCAAATTCACATACTTGTACATATATCCTTATGCACTTTTATGATTATTTCCTAAAGATAAATTCTTAGTAGTATAATTACCTGGTAAAATTCTGTATGCTTTTTATATTTTTATGTGCATTGTCATATGAGCCTGGATAAAACTAGTACTAATTCAAAATCCCACCAAGAACATTACAGTAAAATTTTCCCTGTAATGGGGCCAACAACAGATATAAAAACTTTCAAAATTTTTGGAAGAGGCCTCTTGAAAGGAAATCTTCCCTGTTTTCTTAAAAAATCGAATTTAATTTTCTTACCTACATCCTCAGTCGAATTAAACTCTACAAAGCATATTGCGATCAAAAGGGCCAAAGGAAGGAGACTTCTCACAACCTCCATCTTTGTAAGAGGCTGGGTGGCCTTAGGGGCGAGCAGGCTTTTATACCTCTCTGTGTTTGAGGACTGCCTGGTTTCACAAGCTTCCTGGCTACCTCCAGTGAAACGTGTCAGTTCAAGCCTCCCAAGAGGCAGATTAATGTGAGAATACAGCAGCTGTGTCGGTGGTTTGTTATCAGCAATCCCCAACAGTGAGTGTTCCCTGTCCCCAGCTCATTCTTGGAAGCTTTGTACCCAGCGAGAGCTCTCCCTGGGGGATCTCCAGCAGCTGGCATACAGTAGGCGCTGAGTAATTCCTCACAGAACTGACTTGGAGTTGTGCCTTTGCCCGGTTCATCCTGATCATGAATGGGCAGCATCATTGACACTTAAGCCTTCACTGCTGTTCTGCAAGAATGGAAGCCATTGGGGGTCATCATAGGATCAGCAGGGTGAAAGGTTGGCACTTGAGCAAACTCTGGGTCCATCTAGGTCACTCAGATGCCCTGCCAGGGGGCTGATCCTGAGGGGGCAGAGGATGGGGAAGAAAATGAAAGTGCAGGTCTAGGTGTGCTGCAAAAATTTCTAGTGGGTTATGTTTGGAGAAGCAGGTGGATTAAAGTCCCTCAGGTGCTGTGTTTGCAACTGAGAGAAAGAAATCCTGGTGTCCACAATGAGACAAAGAACAGCAAGTGTGTGGGGAGGTGGAGCGGGGAGAGACTGCCTTCTTTTCATTCATTCATTCATTCATTCATTCATTCATTCATTCATTCAGCAAATAGTCTTTACTTACTGTACTAGGGCCCAGAGAACACAGAAATGAATGAAAAACAGTCCTGGCCTCATAGAACTTGTATTCCAAGTGGGAAGATAGACAACAAAAATGAAAAATTCAAATAGTGAGAGGCGCAGTGAATATAATTAAACATGGTGAGGGGACAGAAAGCAGCTGCCTTGAGGGGGAAATGCAATATTAGAGTGGGAGAGAAGGCATCTTGAGAAGAAAAATCTGAGCAAAGACAGAAAGATTAGAGGGAGGCATTCATGTACGATCTGGGCTTAGGGGGTTGCATTTTGGTCAAAAGAAAGGGCAAGTACAAAGGCCCTGAGGCAGGAACCAGCTGGGCACATCTACAGAAATAGAAGGGAAGGCAGAGCAGAGTGATTGGATGTGAGTGCAAGGGAGCGAGGTGAGAGGTGAGGACAGAAAAGAGAGCAGGTAGGGCCGGCGGTGGCGCACTGCTACAGTGCGCTGCTTGGGAGTGCTTCGGCGCTCCCGCCGAGGGTTCGGATCCCACGTACAGACCGGCGGCCGCTCACTGGCTGAGCGAGGCGCGGGAGCAACACCAAGGGTTGTGATCCCGTTGCTGGTCCCGGTCCGGTACAGGCGCGACACTGAGGGTTGCGGTCCGTTGCCAGTCATGAAAAAAGACAAAAAAGGAAAAAAAAAAAAAAAAAGAAAAAGAAAAGAGAGCAGGTAGTGGTCACATGCTGAAGGTTCTGTAGGGCAGAGGAGGAGTTTGGATTTTAGTCTAAGTTCAGTTGGAACTTTCTGAGTGGAGAATGACATGCCTGACTAATTCTTAGAGAAACTGCTGAGCAGCTCTGTGGAGGTCTGAGGTCGGTGTAGGCTGGTCCTCCTGGGTTGAGGTCTTCCTGGTCACCCTCAACCCTTCCACCTTACTCTGTGCTACAGCCCAGGACCCTCACTAGGCTCTAGGACAATGGGCTTTCTGGGGAAGGGCACGGTCCTAGACTGTGACCCAAGGGGTCTTATTCCTAGTTGGATCAGGTGTTGGGCTCCCCTGCAGTGGCAAGGACAGCACCTGTGATGCTTGGAAATGGTGCTCACGAGGAGCCTGGACACCCACCAAGGTCCCTGCACAGTTCTGCTTGGTTCCTGTCCACTCAGGCTGGCTGTGGAGGGGACAGAACTGGGTGTCCTCTGCAAAAGTTAGCAGGGCCATGTGTTTGTGGTGGGAACTTTCTGGTTACAAAGGGTTGTGCACTGTCAGCTGGGTCCACAAATACCCACCCCGACCTGGGCTTTCCCTCTGAGACCCTACCCCTCTCCTATGGCCGGGATCTCCTACCTCCCTGAGCCCTCACCACTGAGTGTGAGAACTTCCTGATCACCCACTGGGAGGGGGCTTGGTGAAGGGAAAGAAGCCCGGGTTCCAGTCAGGAGAGAAGCGAGCTTCAGGCCCCTGGCAACTTCCTGCCGACCACAGGGTGCTGTGAGGGGTTCTCATCTCACTGAATCCTCCCTGTCACCAATGCAAGTCCCCACTTTCATCTAGGAAACGGGCTAAGAGAGGTTGAGGGACTTCGCCAGGTGAAGGCAGACCCGGGACATGAGCCGAGTTTATCCGGCTCTAAATACAGCCCCTGGCAAGGGATGGAGACAGTGTTCGGGGAACTCCAGGGGGACAGGCCACTTCCAGCTGGAGGGTCTCAGGGCAGCCTCCAGAAAAGACATGACCCTGACTGGGCCTCTTCAAACGTGCGAGGGCTCGGGGTGCTCAGCCTCCAGGGAGGCGCTCGGCCACCCGAGGCTGCCCCACACAGCCCACCCCGTTGCTTGTCTCCACCGCTGACGCCCTGAATGTGCCCGCCACAGCCCAACCCTCTGCCCAGTGATGGGGGCTCAGCCAGCAGGTGGCATCTCCCATGGTTCACTCCCCATCCCTGGATCAAGCAGCCCTTGCCCTCATTTGCTATTCCTGCTATCCCTTCCCACACCATTTTAGTAGTTCCCTGTTGCTAGTGAAGAATTCCTTATATTAAGTATATACGTGATGCTCACAAGCAAGAGTTTTGCTGATAAGTACAAACATGGTTACACATGCGGAGTCTGTGCTTAGAAAGGGGTTCCAGGTGGCTCAGCGGCAGGAGCTCGAACAGAAGGGAGCTGGTGGGCAGCAGGGGCGAGGGACATGTTCTATTGCTGTCTCTGTGGTCAAGCGAGTCTGGCCTTCTGCCTTCGACTGGAGGTTGCTGTTACCCTTGAAGACATCAACAGCTGAATCAGCACAAATCAGTGTGAATGTGATCCAAGAAGGAGTCATCCTGCTTCTGAAGATTTGGGGGATGGCAGCAGGAGGAATCTCAGGTTTCCTAAATGTCCTTTTGAGGCGACTGAGCTTAACCCCATCTTTACACAGGTCAGACAACTTTAATCCACAGATGTCCCGCCTGGCTCTTCTCACTGTCTCTGGATGAATGGAGTCCCCTCAGGACAATATAACACAATTGTCTGCATGGAGGACCTGGATGAAAGTGAAGGAAGCCCTCGGAAGAAGAGCTGAATGAACTGCCACAGCTTGGCAAGTTTAGCTTGGGATGAAGTTGGAAATGCCATAAGATCAATGGACATTTTCCTTCTGGGGCTGGAGATGTGCTGGATGTTTTTACTTTCTACTCTAAGTCTCCTTCTCCTATTGCAATTCATATCACAAGCTAGTTGCCCCAAGTCCCACAGTGGGTAACACATATATTTAAATGAGGGATATTTTAACTAACAACAACAAAAAAACCAGAGGCAGAGAAAATTATTTTCAATGTTACACATTTATTCAAAAGTACATAAAACATGGTGCATTATATAATGTAAACACTCTAGAATTTGACTTGAATAATAAAACATTCTACTAATAAAGAAATATTGCTAATAAAGATTTTTGTGCCCCCATTCCTAAGTATGTATGTATGAAATATTGCTAATAAAGATTTTTGTGCCCCCATTCCTAAGAGTCCGTCATGTATGTCACAAAAGCAAGACAGCAGGGAATCAAAATCTGCATACATTCTACATTCATCACAGCACTGGAGGGCACGGCAAGACTCAGTGGGGATGGCTTTGCACTGGGTAACTTTGGCCAAGGAAACCTCGTCCTGCATGACCTCACATGGATTATTATTTACAGCCACAGCATCAGGTTTCTCAGCAGCTCTTAAGAAAAGACATACACAAAGCATGGGCTTAGAATTTTTCTAATTGTTTATTATACTTGTCAGGGGTATCTGAGATAGTGATATAGCCAATGAAACATATGACACCAGCCCTAGATTAAAGTTCTCTGCCCCTGTCCCAAGTTCCTCTCTAATCCCTTCCTGTCCTACGAATGCTCTAATTGTAAAATGAGGTTACAAAAGTAAAGTAGAGTGAACGGCAAGCAGGGATCACCTAGCTGGTCACTGCAGGCCCTTGAGATGCAGGAATGATGGGAAAAGTGCTACAGTTGGCTGTACCCTGGGCTCTGGGAGTTAGATTTGCCATCTAACTCCCTAGAATGGGGAAACAACTGCTGCTGACAACCAACCCCTCCCACATTTGATCATCTCATCTGACCTACACTCCTTAGTCAGCTGTCCCAGAGTCCTATACTATAGGCCCACCTCACTGTCCCTATGGACACCAGCAATGAATGAGGGATCACCCTGAGACCTTCTAACTCAGGCAAAAGGAGACCAATCTAGACTGTCCTCTGCACAAGTACAAGGCTTATTCATGCAGCATGCTCTGCATTCTATAGTACCCAGATACAGGGAGGCTCAGCCAAGGTGCTGAGTTAAATGCCTGATATAAACTCTGTAAGGTCAAGTGACAGCAAAGCAGTGCTAGCACACAGAGCCCCCAGGCTGAAAACTTTCTACATATGAGCTCACAAGCTCAAGCCAGAGGAAAAAGGTCTACATCAACCTGCCTTTGCCTTTTCAAACCTGTCTGTTGCTCCTGACCTCACCCAGGATGTGGCCGCAGCAGCAAGGAATGACCCTGCTCAAGCAGAGGGCCCCAGATATCCCACTGAAGTGGATGCTGTTCACTCCTACCCATGTGACTCACTTGAATGCCTTGGATACTTTGAAGTAAAGACAGACGATAGTACATATCAGTACGAGCACGGCCACCAGGATACTGCCACCAATGATGAGCATAATTGCCGTCTGGATGTCAAAAGACTTAGATTTACCTAGGCAGAGAAGTACAGGCAAACAGTGAATGTGGCTTCCCTCCCCACACAGCCACTTAACAAGCCTAACATGCTTCCTTCAGTGGAAGAACAACAAACCCAAACCAGAAATCTTTTTGCATGTACAACAGAAACGGTCTTCCCAGGGAGGCATAGAATCCTAAGTTGGCCCAGTGATGGGGTGAAAGGTTTATTTGTCGATGAAAGGAACTGAAATGCAAAATCCAGAGAGAAGGATATTAGAAGGACAGACACTGGGAAGAATCTTACCTTTCACAGGCAATAATGTACAGCTGTAAATAATAAACAGACCCTCACTGGAGCTGATGGTTTTTCTCCCAAACTCGTGGGCCTCCTGACCTCTGTGTCAGAAATGACCCCTTGCTGTACATCAGGCTCAAAGATATCCTATGGGAATGACTTTTTCGAAATGTTATTGCTCAACAATACTGAGAATATGCAAATCCATTTTGTAAAGGATGTGTGTTTTAGGGAAAAAAAAGTTTTCAATTCTTCCACTGACAACTGCCATTTTTCCTCCTAAATCCTTCCAGGAAATCCAATTTGGATTAAGCAATTTGTTAAATCTAACTCTCTGAAACTTGGAAAAAGTGAGCCCCAAGGCATACTTACTAACTTCTAACTCTTCAAGGCTGGATGAAAGCCAACAGTAAAAAAAAAATTACAATTAAAATAAACTTTTGGGAAAAGAACATCTTATCAGGAATTTCTCAACCCTTTACTCTGAGAAAGAAAATTCTAATTATGAAGATCCAAAGTTGAAGATCTCTCTTTCAGCAGCACAGTCTTCCACCAGAGCTAGCAGAATGGACAGCCACTGTCCAGCTGCAACATCTATGCCAGCCAGGACACAGGCTGTGTGACATCAACTCTCTGGATACCAGCTATCTTTCACGGAGTTCTGAATTCCATTCCATTTTCAGATATATTTCAGCACCAATGGAAATAGAAATGCCCAAATACTATCTTAAATCATGTCATTCTGTCTCCCAAGTTTTGTTTCCATCAGAGAAACTTAAGATGTAACTATTACTCAAAAGCAAATTTGGGATTTCAATAAAATAAAAGGACATTAATGTGGGGAGGCTAATGTCTAAAAATACTTGCATATCTACAAGTTCAATTATAGAAGACAGGTTAAATTTTATGTTTTAGCCACACAATGAAATAACATGTAGCCATTTAACAGGACTCACTGTTAAACCTGAATATAGGTTCACTGATGTCATATCATACTTTTTGGTTAAGACAAAAAGATTCAAAAAAGTAATTTGAATAGGATACCTGTTCTACTCAGGTTTCTCTGATTTCAAGGTACTACTACCCAGCAAAGCCAGCTAAATTAAATAAGGGAATTATTTTAACTACAATGGGTTATTCCATGTTGCTTTGGACAAAACCTGGGTAAGGCCAAGAACAGCAGGAGAGATGTCAGCAAAAATGGTAGCATACGAACCTACAAAAATTCTGTTCTCCATAAAAGCAATAAAAAATCTAGCAAAAATTTTTCAGAATAAACTTTTTCAGAACTCTGGAAAATAAAGGCTTGCAAGTATTGCAGAAAGCATTTATTCAAGAGAAACAACTGAACCAGCATGAACAGCAAGCCCTGTGGCACTGTCCTATCACTCACTCTTTAGCTCCATGGTAGCCTTGAAAATAACAGTCCACATTTCAATGCAGCCACCAAAGGAAAACAGAGGTGGAGCTCTTTCAAAGCCTCATTCCCAAAGAACTGTCATTATTTGACCTGCCTGCTGGTTACTAGAAGACATCACTTGCAAGGCTGTCTGTATGTAACATGACTTGGAGGTCACCCCCTGCAACAATCCTTCTCTCCAAGGGGCTTTGACAAAACCTATCACAAAGAATTGTTTTCACTCTCTGGCTACCTGAGGTAGTAGATAATACTTGGGGCAAATGATAGACTAGCCAAAAAGCTTAAAGGAAAAGCTGGGGAATGAGATGACCATAGGGGTTTTGAAAAGCTCTGATTCCTGGGAGTCTAGAAGGCCATGCACATGAACAAGGCTGTGTACATGCCCAGGGCTACAAGTATGCTCAGGAAAGACGTGAGGTGGCCCTAGGGTCTCACCTCTGGCTGACCTTGAGGCTCTTACCAAACAGGAACTGAAGGCTAAGGCAGAGTTTTCAACTGCTTAGCTGAGCATTAAAGGCATGCCCCAACATGCACACAGAGCTCCTCAGCAAAGATAGATTTATTGGCTCCAGGCATTTAAGGACATCTTTGTCAAATCATTATCTGACCACTAAGCTAATCAACAAATACCTCAATGTCCATACATGACAAAAAACACAGACTTAACAGAATTAGCTGAGAAAAGTCACTAAACATACAAACATCTATACAACTCTAACAAGGAGCAACAACAGCAATCCCTGGGGAGAGGGGAGAATCAGATTTCCAGAGATTCCATCTTATATTATTTAAAATATTCAGTTTTTAAAAAAGAGTATAAGACATGTAGGGAAATAAAGTGTGGCTCATAAAAGGGAAGAGGGAAGCAATCAACAAAAACTTTTCCTACATTGACCCTAATAGACAAAGACTTTATATCAGCTATTTTAAATATATTCAAAGGAAATCATTTCTAAAGATCTAAGAACAGTATTATAATAATGTCTCATCATTATGAAATACCAGTAAAGATAAAAATTATTTTTAAAAAGGACAAAAAATAGAAATTATGAAGTTGGAAAGCACAATAACTGAAATGAAAATTTCACTACAGGGGCCTAACATATTGAACAGGCAGAATAAATAATGAGTGAAATTGATGATAGATCATTTGACATTACCCAGACTAAGGAACAGAATTTTAAAAAGAGTAGATAAAAATGAACACAAGACTTCAGTTTCCGTTCCAACATGTGAAGAGCTTGGGAGTTGTCACTCCATCCTTACAACAAGAATAAAGCTGAACAAACTGAAAATCAACAAGTCTTCTTAAGTCAATTAGACAATTGAAGTCACAGGGCAGCCACCCCCAAAACTGGAGAGACAGGTGAATACAGAGAGTACCAGCTTACCAGGAGCAGAAGCTACTGCTGGAGCCAGCAACTGTTAGGAACACTTAAACAGTAATTGATGTCCTGCTGGAGGCTGAATGAGGATTAGCTTGAGAGTTAAAAACTCCTGGGGACCTACTCTTTTTGTTTTGGGTGGGGGGGAGACTTTCATGGGTTTTACCTCCAGGAGCACAACCATGTTCTCATGGTGAATATTGCAGAAAAATCCCCTTGTTCTTTGGTCTCTACTGACACTGCAGTGGAGGTGGCCTTGTTACTACTGGGAGATGATGGAAGTCATGAATTTCCACCAGGCCTCCTTTGATGCCACCCCAGCAGTTAAGTAGCAGGGTGCTTCATTACCACTGGGTCAGAGTCAAAGTCCAGACTCCCCAAGGGGTCTCCAATGACACCACAGGAGACCTGTTGGGGAATCTGGATTTTCACCCTGGGGAGTCAGCTCTATTCAGCCTTCTCTGTTACCACCCTGGCATGGAGAGATGGTTTGGGACACCTCTACACCCTGGTGAGAGTGGAAGTCTAAGGCTCTCAACTCAGCCTTTGCTGCCGGAGTTGGAGTAGGGCCACAGTTTTTTTCTGTGGTGTTTGGCTGGAAAGCAAAAATTGTTGTCTAAAAGTTTTCTGTCTTGCTAGGTTGCCCATTTCCTGGTCCTTTGGCTTTTGTTGAGGCTTTTTTATCTGAACCCATTGCTATTTCCAGGTTGCCAGCTTCTTCAGCTCCAAGTCTAGGAATATGAGGCAAAACCAAAACCCAGGGAACTCACCACCATATCATTCCTTGGATCCCAAGGTCTCTAGCTAGTCTGGCTTCTTCTCTCTATCTGTCCAAGTCTTCTGTTTGTTTCATATGTAATGTCCAGAGTTTTTAGTTACATTTAGCAGAAAGAATAATGAAAAGTACATCTTTCCAGAGGTGGAAGTCCTCCATATGGGAGATTTTGCAATCAATCCTCTGCTTAATGGCCATAGCCCCTTGCCAACCCTGCACTTGCCCAACTGTGAGAATGAGTGCCTCCTTAAATTTTGCACCCTGGGTGCCTCATGTGTGTGATCCTATCCACATCTCAACATAATTTATCTTTAGAACCTCACCTCCCTTTGCATTCCCCATACCCCATGTATTTTCATGCCTCTGAACCTTGGCTAGATGGCCCTCCCAGTCTCTTTCCTCCTCTATCTGCTGAAATACAAATCCTGCAAATCTTCACTCAAATGCCATCTCCTCTGCAAAACCTTCACTGATTCCCATTTCTCCCTGTCTCATGTTCATTGTTCCTTTCCCTATGTATCCATGCCCTTTGCTTGTACCTATATAAAAACTTGAATTTAGTTTGCCTTAAGGACTTCCAGTTCCTGCTTTCTCTCTCCGACCAGACATTCGTCTTGAGTACAGAAACCTACTGAACCTCACTGAATCCAATACTAGGAGTTGAACTGACTATGGGGTTTGTTCTTCTGCTTTTTATCTCATTCAAAAATGTTTCTTTTGATTCCTTCCTACTGAAGCAGCAACTATTTGAAGGGATACAACCTTGAATGTGCTTAATCATCATTAAGGAACCAGGCTCTGTTGACCCTCCCTTAGGAACTGACCACTTTATTTCTTAGTTTCCCTCTATTCTTTTGGTTACTCGATTGCTCTGTTTGATAGTCTGTAGGTTTTGTACATAAAAAGTTTGCTTTTTTCAAGACATTTGTAAGTGTCATGAGGGCAGGAACTCTGGATCCTTAAGTATCAAACAGAAGGCCTAGAACCCTTTAGGTGCTGGCACATGTTATGGGCAATGACCTAAATCTGAATTTTGTGGATCTGGTAACAGCTTTCTTTACCTGATCCTCTAAATTCAGAAAGTTAACTCAGGCACAGCAGTAAACTCTGAACAATATTATTTCATTTATTGAAAAGAATATTTTACACAATGCTTATGTCACCAACATTAAACTATTGATCTTACTACGTCCAATGTGTTTTAGTAATATCTAACACACAGCTCCCCAAGCGTTCCAGTGCCCTTTTGGAACCAGAAATATGAAATATGGTCTCTGGATCATTGCCCATTCCTCTTCCCTTTTGAGCTATTTTAGTCCAAAATACCCAGTAACATCCATCACTGAAGATAAGAGAATCAAGAACAACAAAGCTACTATAATCCCCTCAAATATCTTGAGTTCTTCATGTAAAGATACCGTAGGCACTCAAATTTAAAGATACCGTGGGCACTCAAGCGGAGGGGGAGGGGGAAAGCATTCCCTAGCAATATGGCACCCTTCCGGGTTCTTCTCCGCAGTAAACAAGCCCGCTGGTGCCAACACCCAAGCCCACCCACGCCAAACCTCAGCCAGTCACAAGTCAAGGCTCACTTCCTGCCCAGCCCCGTCTAATCAGCTACCACCCCGTCCACCCCCCTATCAAAACCCAGAACCCAGCTCCCTATAAATATATGCGCAGTCCTTGAATAAAGTGGAACTTCTCTGGCGAACTGTCAGCTTGGGTCCTGTCGTCTTATCAGCTCGGGTCCGTGCGCCATTTCATTGGTGCCGAAACCCGGGAAGGAGTTCACCCTGCGCCAGGGGACTCCTTCCTTGGACCTCCTCGGACCACTCTGCGACCCCCCCCCTGGGACTGACGGTCCGCCCTCATCCATTTTCTCCAGCTCTGGCTTCCTTCACCCACCACCGGCTCATCCGTTAGGTAAGCCCCCTTTTCCTTTTGTCAGGCTTGTAGATTATTTAAACCTTCACCCTAATCACATTCCCCTGGCCCCGGCATTGACACCTTCCCGGCCCCGGAGGCTGAACCTCCCATTCCTCCCTCTCTCTTTCTACCACTCCTTTTAATCTTCCTCCTACCGGGTCCAGGACCCCTGCCATCCGGTAAACCCTAGCGCACTAGGTCCCTCCGGCTCCAGGCACAGTTGCCTCCGGGAAGCAAGGGTCTAGGTGACGACCTACAGCCCCTTCCTTCCTGGGTTCATCCTTGAACCCATCTCCTGAGAACAGCATGACTCATTGGGGATGCCCTCTGAGTTCCGTCCTTCTCATCCGGCCGGAGGGCTCGTTCTAATCCTCCTTTTAAACCTTCTCTCTCTCTCTCTCTAATCCTCTTCGGAATGGGAGCTTCTGCCTTCTCCCTCCGGGGTGATTCACCCTTACAATGTCTCTTAAACAACCTCACCACCCTATCCCTCAAGCCTGACATTAAGCCCAAACTCCTCACCAAATTTTACACACATCACTAAATTTTGCACACAAGATTGGCCTTATTATCCCCTAGATAACCAAAATAAGTGGCCCTCTCCGGGACCTTGTTAATTACTGCCAGCGCCTGAGAAAGTGGAAAGAGATTCCATATGTGGAGGCTTTCCACCTACTTACTCAAAATCCCTCTCTCTGTCTCACCTGCTCTCTTTCCCAGGTTCTCCTCGCATCCAAACCCCCTTCATCCTCACTGCCTCCACTACCCTCTACTTCTGATAATTTTGACCCTGCGGACGAAACCCCTCTGCACAGGTCTCCTTCTCCTGTAACTTCCTCTGCTCCCCAACCCCCTCAGTTAACTCCACTCCATCCGCCTCCTGCGCCCAGCCGGCCGGCCGGTAAACAGCCCTGGTCTCTGGGGCAACCGCTGCAGGGTGAGGGGCCACCTAGTCAGCCTGTTCTCCCTCCTGCCTCCTCCTCTGCCTCCTCCTGGAGGAGAGAAGGAGGAAAGGAGAGGAGGGGATGAGGCCCCCCGAGCCACCTTCCCCAGAGGAGGGGGGGAAGAGGAGGAGGAGGTTGTTAGGGTACATGTTCCCTTTTCATTAGCCGATCTCGCCCAGCTGGGAAAGAGATTAGGGTTCTTCACCACCGACCCCTCTACTTACATTAAAAGATTCCAATGGGTCCTTCAGGCATACAGTCTCACACATCATGACATACTTTTTGGCTCAATCCTACCCCGACATCAAGGCTAAACTAAAAAAACTGGAACAGGGCCCTGTTACTCCCTAGACTAAAATTTTATCAGTGGCCTTCAAGGACTTTCATAATAGGGAGGAGGAATGAGAACTGGAAAAGGAATGGTGCAAACAAAAGGCTGATCTGGCCAACCTCCAAATGCTGGCCAAAGTAATTACTCAGCCTTCTAAGCGCCCTTCCGGGCCCTCCGCCTCCAAAACTTCCCCTGGCGCTTGCGTCAAGTATAACAATGAAGGTCATTAGTCAAAGAACTGCCCATCACCCAAAAAGCCCACCAAACCATGTCCTAAGTGCCACGAAATGGGACACTGGGGCTCAGACTGTCCACTCACCCGAAGGGGAGACTGGCCTAACGGGCCCCAGCCATCCCGGACACCTCAAACACCTCTGGTGGGACTGGCTGAAGAGGAAAAAGACTGACAGGGCCCTGGGTCCTTCCCGACCATGACCATCACAAGAAGCGAGCCCAGGGTAACTATTGTTGTGGATGGCCAACCCATCTCCTTCCTCCTAGACACAGGAGCCACTTTCTTGGTCTTAAAGGAGTTTCAGGGCCCAACCACACTTAACATTTCTCCTATAGTCGGGGTAGGAAAAAACATATATACCCC
>NW_007726772.1:549870-551033 GCF_000696425.1 Galeopterus variegatus
GTGACACCCCAGATGCTGCACTCCTTCCTCTCCTACCAGATACCACAGACAACCCTGCTCCAACACCAGATAATAAATCTTCTCTTTTCCATCTTCTTCATGATCTGTTCCATTCAAATCCACGAAGTCTAACACTCTTCCTCCAAACTTTCTTTCCTTTAACTTCAATAGACAAAGCTCTTCTACAAAAATCTCTCGCAATTGCTCCATCTGCCAACGTACCAACCCTAACACTTCCTTAAAGGCCAAACCGTATCCCTCACATCAAGCTAGGGGTAATGTCCCTGCGGCAGACTGGCAGATCGATTTCACCCACATGCCTCCTGTTAAACGTCAGCAATATCTCCTAGTTATGGTGGATACCTTTTTCGGGTGGATAGAGGCCTTCCCCACTACTAACAAAAAGGCCACCACTGTGGCTTCCATATTCCTCTCTCAAATTATCCCAAGATTCAGAATGCCCTCTTCCATACAAACGGACAACGGCCCAGAGTTCACTGCTCAAATAATACAAAATTTATCTCAAGCCCTCTCCCTCCCTTGGTACTTACACTGTCCTTACTGACCCCAGGCCTCAAGAAAAGTTAAATGAGCCAACAGGGCTCTGAAAGACATCCTTACTAAACTTTCTCTAGAACTTCACCTTGACTGGATCCGCCTTTTACCCCTAGCCTTGTTTAAACTCAGGGTCCTCCCAAAGAAACCTTCAAACCTCTCCCCTTTCGAAATTATGTATGGGAGTTCCCCTTTACCTCCAGAAATCATCCCTAAACAAAAAAACCATACGCTCCAACCTAGCTATCCCGTTACTCTCCCATCTTCGAGCTGAACTCTAAAAACACCAGGATTGGCTATTGTCTAATCCTACCTCCTCCCAAAACACCTCCACAGTACACCCTGGGGATTTAGTATTCTACACCTCCCCAGAGCCACAAGGTCCTTTAGCTCATAAGTGGAAAGGCCCTTGCCCAGTCATTCTTTGCACTCCCACAGCTGCCAAGCTTTCCCTACCAAAACAACCAAGTAACTCCATAGATCCATATCTCTAGGTTAAAACCCTGCTTCCCAACTTCACCAACAGATCCCACGGAACCTACGCATGACCTGCAAGTTCAGGACACACCCTTTCAAGAAACTAAAACCTTTGCCTACACTCCTCATCA
>NW_007726772.1:551983-571053 GCF_000696425.1 Galeopterus variegatus
TTCTACTGCGACATCGTGGTCAGTTCCCTCCCTTGTGGACAATTTAAAATCACCCGCACATATGTCCCCATAAAAAATCATGTTTCCTTATCTGCTGTACATACTCACATTTCTCAGCAAAAAAACCCTTTCCTTAGAAAAAAAAAAAAAAAGAAAAGAAAAAACGCCGCCAACCAGCCCTCTCCCATCTACACTTGGCAACACATTATTTCTGAAACTGTTACCTTCCTTAACCAGACTTTCTTCAACTCTACCCCTCCTAACAATTGCTTCCTTTGTGCATCTTTGCTACGCCCACTTCTGGCTGCTGTCCCTGTAAACATTACCTCACTCCCTTCCAATTCTTCCTCTACACCCCTCAGCCTTCCCAATGTTCCTCTATGGGACCCCCATAACACCCCCAACCACACTCTGGTGTCCTATCACTGCTTTCTGGGATCATCTACCCCCCCACCCCATTCTTCATTCCATTGCACAAAAAGGTCCACCATCTCAAGCCACACAACGTCCCCACCGGGCACCTTTTTTGGTGCAACGGAACCCTTTCCACCTTTATCTTTCCTAATACCTCCATCCCTTGCTACCTGGTCACTGTCATTCCCCAACTAACTTTATATTCCCACGCAGAGCTTTTCCACTTTTTTCATCCACCCCCAAGACAGTGTCGAGCCATCTTTCTCCCAGTCCTAGAGGAAATGTCCTTAACAACATCAATTGTGGCAACCGGCCTGTCGGGCGGGGCCTTGGGACATACTCTATGGGCGGTACAAGACGTTAATAACAAACTACAAAAGGCCCTCACCTCCACAGCTAAATCTCTATCTGCCTTACAAAGACAAATCACCTCCCTAGCTAAAGTGACCCTACAAAACCACTGCACATTAGACCTCCTCATGGCAGAGAAGGGCGGCACCTGCATCTTCCTCTGGGAAGAATGTTGCTGTTATATCAATGAATCAGGACTAATAAAAACCAATATTGTCAAACTCACCAACCTAGCCTCAGACCTCAGAGCCAACCGCCCTGATCCTTTCTCCCCTTTTTTCCAAGGCTCACTTCTCACCTGGATATGGCCAATATTAGGACCCCTCGCTGTTATATTTATAGCCTGTCTTTTCTGCCCTACATTATAAAACTCATTCAAACTCAACTTAAAAGAATCTCTAACCAAACTTTTAACCAGCTTTTACTTAGAAATTACCAGCTCCTGGCCACCGAGGATCCTACCCGCCCTTCACCAGATCAGCTAACCCACTGTTAAAATGGACCTGCCTCGTCGATGGTCCCTGTTCCTGGAAGCTTTGGCCACAGACGCTTGGATGCTCTCCCCTACAGCCTCCTAACACACTGGACTCAACAAATCACTGACCTGTGGCTTCAGGGAACCTTTCTAGAGTTCTCCTCCTTCAAAATTATCTTATTCTCTACCTTCTTTTGGGTCCTGTTACAAAATCCCCAATCTCCTCCCAATTCCTCTTCCCCTACTACACCCCCGTCCAGCAGGAAGTAGCTCAAAAGTTACGATGACCCATTCCCACAACAGAGGAAAAAGGGAGGAATGTAAGGATACCGTGGGTACTCAAGCGGAGGGGGAGGGGGAAAGCATTCCCTAGCAATATGGCACCCTTCCGGGTTCTTTTCCACAGTAAACAAGCCTGCCGGCGCCAACACCCAAGCCCACCCGGGCCAAACCTCAGCCAGTCACAAGTCAAGGCTCACTTCCTGCCCAGCCCCATCCAATCAGCTACCTACCCGTCCACCCCCCTATCAAAACCCAGAATGCAGCTCCCTATAAATATAGGTGCAGTCCTTGAATAAAGTGGAACTTCTCTGGTGAACTGTCAGCTCGGGTCCTGTCTTATCAGCTCGGGTCTGTGCGCCCTTTCACTTCAGCCTTACAGCACGAAGGTCCGGGGTTCGGATCCCCCTACTGGCCAGCCACCAAAAAATAAATGAAATGGGTTACCTACACAAAATATCTTGGGTTCCCTCTCCCCATTTACACGCAGAGGTTAAGAAAACTTGCAAATGCAAAAGGAACCCAGTAAAGTTTGGAAGTCACAGAAAGGGGACAGTGGTGTGCCCCTGGAGAGCATCCACTGGTCCCTGCTCTCATCTCCCCTTACTTTTGTATGATCTGGGGTGGCCCGCTAGGGGGTGGTGGTGGCTGCATCATCTCGGACCGGAGAGGTCGGGGTCTGTGATGCTCTGCACGCCCGCGGGCTCTCTTTTCTGACTGCGATGGATCCCACCGACTTTCTGGTGGCACGCGCGGGCGGGGAGGAAGTATTCTGGGGTGGGGGCTGGGGGAGAGAGTCCCAGAAGCAACTCAGGATAGGTGGGAGGAACTCAAGGACCCGTGCTGTTCGGGTGCCAGAGCCGCTTCGGGGAGCTCGGCCTCCCGCCCACCCAGCAGGAGCTGGCCCAGGGGGAATGTGACGTGCAATGCGCGCCATCCGCCTGGGTGCAGTGCCCAGCGCTCCGCAGCACCGCGCAAACTGGAAAGACGTCGCCAAGCACTCAGAGGAGCTCCATGCCACTCTAGCCGATTCTGGCCCAGCAAGCGCGCCCGGGATCGCACATCATCAGTGCGAAGGGCGAAGGGTTGGCACGTTCCCGAGACTGGAGCACGGCCAGCGCCACTGGCAGCTGAAGGGCCCAGATCCTGCGGGGAAGAGCCCCTAGGCCTCGCCGAGGTGTGCGCATCCTAACCTCAGGGTCTCCAAAGTAGCACTAATTTATTTTATTTTATTTTATTATTTTATTTTGTTTATTTTATTTTATATTATTTTATTTTTTATTTTATTTTATTTTGTCAATATACAATGTGGTTGATTATTGTGGCCCGTTACCAAAACCTCCCTCCCTCCTCCCTTTCCCCCCTCCCCCCCAACAATGTCCTTTCTGTATGCTTGTCTATCAACTTCAAGGAATTGTAATTGTTATGTCTTCTCCCCCCACCCCGTTTTTTTTAATGTGTATGTGAATTTATTTATTTATTTTTAGCTCCCACCAATAAGTGAGAACATGTGGCATTTCTCTTTCTGCAAAATAGCACTAATTTCAAGGAGTCCCCAAAGCAACAAGGGAGCTGCGGTGCATTTCTATTAATTATGTCTTTCCTAACAGATCTCACCACCACCCCATCAGCTCAAAGATAAACCAATCTGTTTTATTCTTATCGCTGACCAAACTTCTGTGGAAATGAAAAGGTAAAAAGGAGAAAACACCGACAGCCCGTTGCCACCACCATCACCAAAGCGCTGTTGTTTCCAGTGTGCCTCTGTGCGTCCCTCTCCATGTGCACCCGTGCTCACAGTTATGGACTGCTCATCCTGTGTTCTTGAAAGTGCAACTTCAAGTCCTGAAGCGCCAGGAAGGGGCACCTGATGCAGAAAAGTTCTAGGAACTGGAGGAAAACCATAGAGAATGATTACTCGGGTGACCTTTACTATCCGTGGGGTGCATAGGGCCTCTGAATCCTTCTCGACATGGTGTCTCCAGTACCTACAGAAAGCCCTCCTTGGGCTGGTGCTCCCCAGAACCAGAGGGAAACTTAGTACTGCTTCAGGCCACCCCACCCTCCCCCACAGTTAAGCAGGGCTGACTTCTGCAAGAGAATTCTGAACATGGTTTCTTTAGGGACCTGGCAACCCATTAAATTTCCTCATGAAAGACGCTTTTCCCAAACTTCACATTTCTATCAGACTTGTGAGATTCAGGAAACTAGGTGCCCCCAGATTCTGGCCACCCTACCTTGGGGTGTATCTCTGCATCTCTTCTGCCTCCCCCACCCCCCAAATGCCCTCAGAGGACATATTTCTAAAATGGCTTAGAGGAAAAAACACAAAGAAGTAAGACAAACATGAATTCTTATTCTTAGTCACTTAACACCTGCTCAATAACTTTGGCTAAGTGATTTAACATCACTTGACCTTTCCGGTCTGTAAAATGGAGATATCAGAGTATACTTAATACTAGGGCATGAGGTTTATAATATTCTTAACATTAAGCACTTACCACAGGGCTGGCACACAGGAAATGTCCAATAAACATTCAATATTAATTTCCCCCTTCCATCTCTCTTCCCATACTTCTGTTCTCTCCCTTTCCCCTTACATAGTGAGGATGATATACATTGCCCTTAATAATATTATCATTCTAAGATATTTGGAAGTCTCTCTTCTATTTCCTACATTGAAGGTCAAATGTTCAGCTTTGATAATATAGGTCAGTGGTTCTCAAGTGTGGTCTGGGACCAGCAGCATCAGCGTCATCTAGAACTTGTTAGAAATGCAAATTCTCAGGCCCCAGCTCAGACATTCTAAGTCAGAAACCCTGAAAGTAGAACCCAGCCATCTGTGTCTCATCAAGCCCCCCAGCTGATGTGATGTCCCCATGTTTAGGGCTTTGTGGGCCTCTCCCAGATGGCCCTGCAGTTTGAGAACCACAGGTATATATTTAAGAAGATAGGCTCTGCATCCAGGTTGCTTGGATTACATTCCTCTTCTACTCTTTATTACTATTTACCAAGAGTATGTAAAGTGAGTTTTCTGGTCTTCAATTTTTATATCTACTGAATAGGGATTAGATTGCATCTACCCCAGAGGGTTGTTGAGGATTAACTGGGCCAATTCTCATGAAGCCCTGAGAGAGGCTCTGTATTGCAGCACTCTGTGCTTATTTTGACTCACACTGAGATCACCGGTGCATTTCTGCAAACCATTGAAGCCTGAATTTTACTTTAGGAGATTGTGACTGAGTTTTATGAACCGCTGCCTGAGAATATAGGTTTTGAAAACTCCACAGCTGATACAAATGCACCCAAAGTTTGAGGATGCTAGTTTTATAGCCTGTCCCTAGAACCAGACTAGCTGAGTTCAATTTCTGGCCTTTTTACTAGCCACATGGCTTTGGGCAAGTCCTTAACCTCCCTATTCTAGTGTTTCCCCCCTAGTCAGTGTTTCTACTAATAAAATGGTGTAGGGAAAACATAGGAAAATGGTCAGGGCCCCTCAGATATTCAGAATTTTGCCAAGCATTTGATGTAAATATGCACGTGCGCCCAGGTGTTCCTTGGCTATTGTCTAACATAAAGGTGCATGTGCACCCAGGTGTCCTGGGTTATGGACTTAAGTATAAAGGATGAGTGGCTCTGATCCATAGTGACCCCCTGCCCCCAGGATGCCCCCGGGGGGACCACGGGGAGGCTGCTACTGCTGCTGGAGGCTGTTGCTGCCAGTGTGCCTGGGATGCCCCAAGAGGCCACCTACTACTGCTGCTTCTGCTGCTGTAAGCTGTGGCTAAGGATTGATGACTGAGCTCGTGTCGTCTGACAATGGCTCCCAGGATCTTTCCCAATTACCTAGACCATGGACCTGTGTGTGAGCGGTCTGGTGACCCAGCCAGGCATGAGAGGGGTATGGTGACCCAGCCTGGCATGTGAGAGGTCTGGCGACCCAGTGTGTACAATGGGTTTGAAGGGTCTGAGACCTATCCCTGACAATACAAATGGAAACTTAGTATAACTAAAATAATGAAATGTTTTGGCTTCAGTTATGAATCGCCTAGCCATACAATTGACGTAGCTATGGCCCTAACCCTACAAATGGGGATACTAACAATGTTACCTACCTCATAGGTTCTCTGTGAGGATTAAATATCTGTAAGAGCCAGTACTGGACTGTATTGCTACCTAACTACACCAATTGTAGGGTTAGGGCCATAGCTACACTAATTATATAGCTAGGCTTTTCATAACTAAAGCCAAAACATTTCATTATTTTAGTTACGCTAAGTTTTCCGTTTATATTGTCAGGGCTAGGGATTAGGGCCCACAGACCCTTCAAACCTGTTGTACAGACTAGGTCACCAGACCCCTCACACATAGGTCCATGCTCTAGGTAATTGGAAAAGATCCCTGGAGCTGTTGGCAGATAACATGAGCTCAGTCCTCAGCTTCTTCAGCAGCAGCTTACAGCAGCAGTAGCAGCAGCAGTGGTGGCCTCTCGGGGCACCCCAGGGGCACTGGCAGCAACAGCCTCCAGCACCAGTAGCAGTCTCCCTGTGGTTCCCCGGGGCATCCCAGGGGCGGGGGGGCCTGTGGATCACAGCAGCTCCTACTTTATATTTAAGTCCATAACCCAGGACACCTGGGTACACGTGCACAATTACATTAGACAATAACCAAGGAACACCTGGGCATACGTGCATATTTACATCAAACGCTCATCAAGATTCTGAACATCTGAGGGGCCCTGACCATTTTCCTTCACTTTCCCTACATGGACTCATAGTCATTAGTCAATAAATATCAACCATTATCATCATCTTTTGTGATCGTGGTTGTTACTACCACCTTTTGGAGCAGCTAAATTATCTCCACGGAGATTCCCCAACACAGAATTCATGCACCCTTGTAAGATGGAAGCCTCTACTTACTGAAAGTGGGTAATATGATTCTTATGCTTTTATTTTATGGACTTTCTATTGTCCAGACTCAGTCCTCATTGGGATTGAGTTGCAGGATCAGGGCTTTGTGGGTCTCTCACAGCTAGTGCCTCACAGGCTGGCCCTGCAGCTTGATTTGCCTGGCAGAGATCACAGTTGGCACTGAGGAGCTGCAGACTTCCCCCACCAAGTAAGTGGGGCTCCACCTCCCACATGAGATCCCCATACAGCCATGCAGCTAATCACGAACTGTATTTAGCTCATCACCAAGTTAGCCACCAGGAATTGATTTCTCATTCTTGGAGACCTTGGGGAGAAAAGCATTTATGATTTCTCTACAGAGTCCATCAAGGAGAAAAGAATATATTAGAGACTGAAGAAAGATGAGGTTAGTAAAATAATCTTTACTTGCACTTTAAAAAAAAGATACTTTGTAATGAAACCTGACTTGTGGTTTGTAATAACCACATATAAAAGAAAAATAATTTTATTTTTCTTCCTTATTTTTTGACTGAAGAGTGATGCCCTACAGACAAGTCCCTTTTATTTATTTACTTACTTAAAAATAACTCTTATCATAAGAGCAATGCATGTTACAGAAAAATGAGAATGCAAAGCAATTCAAAGGAAAAAAGTTCCACAAACCCATCCACTCGTAGACAATCATTGTTAACAACTTTTTGTATCAACTTTCTTTTTTCCTCTTTCTCCTTCCAGATTTTTAAAATACATATGTATTTTTTCATGTAAGGAGGACCATACCTCATATTCTTCAAATATATTTTCTTCTTATATACATCATGGGAATCTTTTCTATTGATAAGCCTCATATGGAAAAGTAACTGCAGAATGATCCTTTGAACAGGTTTACCATAATATACATAATCTATGAAAATGTGTGTTCTCTTTAATATTAGTAAAATATTATGAGCATGCCATAATTAACAGTCTTTTGAACAGGTTTACACATATATCATATTATTTCATAAAGATAAATTGTTAGGACTAGAATTACCAGGTCACATTCCATATATTTATATATGTTATATTGCCCTGAAGTAATATGGTACTTGCGTCATTTTCCACTTAGAGTGTATAAAGAGCAAATGTTTCTCTACATTATGTCCAGCAGTGATATTTTAATTTTGAAATCTCTAGCAGGGGCCTTTTGAAAAGAGAACTTAACTGATTTCATGAAAACTCTGGCTCAAATTTGTCAAATTTGTTTTCCTTCAGCCCTTATTAAATTTATTTACTGAGAGCTGGCCCGTGGCTCACTTGGGAGAGTATGGTGCTGATAACACCAAGGCCATGGGTGTGGATCCCTATAGAGGGATGGCCGGTTAGCTCACTTGGGAGAGCGTGGTGCTGACAATACCAAGTCAAGCATTTAAGAAACAAATAAAAAATTATTTACTGAACATGGTGAAACTGAAATGGGCAAAGGGACAAGGTTTCTTTTTTTGTCCTTTTTTTTTGTCTTTTTTCGTGTCCGGCAACGGATCGCAACCCTCAGTGTCGCGCCCGCACCGGACCAGGACCGGCAACGGGATCGCAACCCTCGGTGTTGCTCCCACAGCTCGCTCAGCCAGTGAGCGGGAACCGGTCTGTATGTGGGATCCGAACCCTCGGCGGGAGCGCCACCGCGCTCCCAAGCGGCGCACTGTAGCAGCGTGCCACCGGGCCGGCCCCAGGGACAAGGTTTCTTATCCCCCCTGATCTGGCAAATGGCTGGGCAGCTTTGAGGGCTAGCAGTCTTTATAATTCTGGTCCTTCATAACTATCTGATGAATAATCTTCCTGCTGGCCTCCAGGGAAACATACGAATTCCAGCCATATAAGGATTTATGTGATAATAAAGCAGCGGCGTGACTGTGTTATCAGCAATCCCAAAAGAATGTTCCCTTTACTCCAGTCATTCACAGGTTTATAGGTAGTAGCACAACTAAAGTTCTTCACTGGAGTATCTCAACACCTAGCACATAGTAGGCACTGAGTAATTACTCATGGACTTGAATTTTCATTCTTGCTTTGTTCTGCAGTTTATTCAAGTCATAAATAAAGTGGCATCACTGGCTTTTTAAACCTTCTCTGCTCTTCTCCAAGAATGCATGTATAAGAAGATAAATGTATAGAAGATCTTGTAGGTCAAAAGACCAACCTGGATAAAGGTGGGTAACATGGCACTGTCAAGCACACACAAGACAAAGCAAGTCCTGACTGATTCTATTGGTAAAGATACAACAATCCACTTCTAGATTCAGACAGTTTGCTACTTACATAGACAGTGAAAGGGAGACTGGCCAGAGGTGCCAAAATCCTTGTTTCACACTCCAAAAAGGATGATGCAAAACAAAATGATTACAATATGACTTGTGGGATATTTCATTGCTAAGGAGCCAATTCTAGACTAAAGCTAAGAAGTTTTAATACTCTGAAGTTCTATTCTGAGGGGGGCAGGGCAGAAAGTTTCATAAGTCATCAGAACCAAAGAGGCAATGAGATACTGACTCATGGCAGTCTCCCAAAGGAGAAAGAAAAGTAAGTGAGAGATGGCCTTGTAGCACCTCCTTACAAGCCTCTCATCTCTCTTGATCTTGGAGGATCACAAAGCATTCCATCAAGCCTCAGATTAGCTGGGCTTCAGGTCTTTGCTTGCATGGCCTATGTGGATAGGGCAAGGTTGCCAGGGTGCAATGGCAGACTATTCCCCTACACACTCTTGGTACCAACTGTCATAGGTCAGAATCCTAGGAAACTAACTCAGAGATTTGTGTACAGGAGCTTTCTTGGGGCGTGTGCTCAGCATCAACCCCTGTAAGGGGTGAAGGATGCAGGACTGGGGAGTCAATGAACTAAGAAGCAGCTTCAGTAAAGGGGCCTAGCCAATTCCCTGGGGAGTTCAGGGTAAGGCTGGCCCTTCAGAGATGCCCCATTGAGGCATGGTGCTCTGATATTTATATTCCTATACTGACCAGTCATTGGATAAGGGCTGTTCAAAGAGGGGCTGTGAACTTGGACTAGACCGCTGTCTTGAGCTGAGGGAAATTCCTGGAGAACAGTGCTGCTGAAAGTCATCAGCCACCAACACTCCCAGCAGCTTTTATTTTGTCCTGGGACACCCACCTCCATGGACATTTTGGTTGCACACAGTCAAGCTTGCTATTTGTGGTGTACAGTAGTATGGGTTTTGACAAATGTTAGAGTTAGGTATTTGCCATCATAGTACAATAAAGAAAAGTTCCATCACTTCAAAAAGTTTCCTTTTGTGGCCACCTGTAGTCAACTTCTCTCCTATACCCCTACACTTGGCAAGCACTGATTTTCCATCCTTTTGCTTTGGTTCTGTAAATTGTCATATTAACTGAATCATGTAATACGCAGGCTTTTGGATCTGGCTTTTTTCACTTGGGAAAATGAATTTAACATTCATGTATCAATAGTTCATTCCTTTTCATAGTGGAGTGGTATTCCATTGTATGACTATACCACAATTTGTTTATCCATTCACACACTGAAGGACATTTGGATTTATTTTCAGTTTTCAGAGATTATGATAAAGCTGCTAAACACATTTGCATACAGGTTTTTGTGTGAACCTAAGTTTTCAGTTCATTTGGTAAGTTCCTAAGGGTAGAAGTGCTTTGTTGTATAGTAAGTCTATGTTTGACTCTATAAGAAACTGCCAAACTGTTTTACAAAGTGGTTGTATCATTTTACATTCCCAGTAGCAATAAATTTGAGTTCCTATGTTTCTGTATATTCATCAGCATTTGATAATGTCAGATTTTTTGTTTGCCTGCTTGCCACTCCAATACATTTGAAGTGTATATTATAATTCTTATTTGTATTTCTTTAATGATGAATGATTTTGAGCATCTTTTTATATGCTTGGTTGCCATCCAGATATCTTCTTTGGAAAAGTATTTGTTGAGCTATTTCACTCATTTAAAAAAATTGAGGGCCAGCCCAGTGGTGCACTCCGTAGAGTGCGGCGCTTGGGAGCGCGGCGGTGCTCCCGCCAAGGGTTCGGATCCCATATAGAGACCAGCCCACTCACTGGTTGAGCGCGGTGCGGGCGCGACACCGAGGGTTGCGATCCCGTTGCCGGTCGCAGTGCGGGAGCGACACTGAGGGTTGCGATCTCATTGCTGGTCACGAAAAAAGACAAAAAGGGGGAAAAAATTGATTATTTTCTTATTGTTCAGTTTTAAAAGTTCCTTATGTAATCTGGATATAAGTCCTTTAAAGTTGGATATAAATCTTTTTTTTTTTTTTTTTTTTTTAAAGGATGACCGGTAAGGGGATCTCAACCCTTGGCCTGGTGTTGTCAGCACCACGCTCAGCCAGTGAGCTAACCGGCCATCCCTATATAGGATCCGAACCCGTGGCCTTGGTGTTATCAGCACCGCACTCTACCGAGTGAGCCACGGGCCGGCCTGGATACAAATCTTTTATCAGATATATGATTTGCAAATATTTTCTCTAACTCTGTGGCTTTTCTTTTCATTCTTTTAAGCATGGCTTCCATGAAGTGAGTTTTTAATTAAAATAAATTCTAATTTATCAATTTTTTTCTTTCATTGGATTAGATGTTTGGCGTCATATCTAAAATGTGCCAAACCTAAGATCATGCAGATTTTCTATTTTCTTCTACATGTTTTATTGTTTTATGATTTACATTTAGTTCTACAATTCATATTGCTTTAATTTTTGTTTTAGTTGCTTTAATATGATCTATATCTATTGAGGTACATGTTTTTGGCATGTGGACATTCAATTGGTTTTAGAAGACTATCCTTTTCCTATGGAATTACCTCTGAGAATTTTTGAAAATCAGTTGTTATTGTGGGTCTGTTTCTGGGCTCTCCATTCTGTTCCATTGATCCAGACTGCATTAATCTGCGTAGGTTCAAAATAAGTCTTGAAATTGATAGTGAGTCCTCAAACTTTGTTCTTTTTCAGAGTTGTTGTGGCTATTCTAATTCCTTTGCCTCTGTGCATATTTTAGAATCAGCTTGTAGGTATCTACAAAAGACTTTCTGTAATTGAACCTATGGATCAAATTGGGGAAAAGGGACATCTTAACAATATTGAGTTTTCCCATCCATAAAAATGAAAAAATGTACTTATATATTCTTTAATTTCCATCAATGTTTTATAGTTTTCAGCATACAGATCCTGCACAAAGTTTAGTAGATTTATACCTAAGTATTTATTTTTTATTTTTTTATTTTTATTTTTTGGATCAGAAAGGGGATTGCGACCCTCAGCATGGTGTGGTCTGCACCACGCTCAGCCAGTGAGTGCACTGGCCATCCCTATATAGGATCCGAACCTGCAGCCTCAGCGTTACCAGCACTGCACTTTCCCGAGTGAGCCAAGGGGCTGGCCCTAAGTATTTCTTTTTTAAAAAAATTTTGGTGCTATTGCAAATGGTATTCTTTAATTTCAAATTCCAATTGTTCATTGCTGGAACTTTTGCATATTAATTTTGTTGCTGAGTTGAATTAGTCTATGAACTTTTTAATAGACTTTTTGGAATTTTCTTCTTAACAAGTCATACATAGGCAAATAGAGACAATTTTTATTTCCAATTTTTATGTCTCTCCCTCCAAATCTAGCTATTATTAGCCAATTTGTTTACTTTTTATTTCTTTTTCATGACTTATGGTACACTCTAGGACTCTCAGCATTCTGTTGAGTAGAACTATTAACAGAAGACAATCTTGCCTTGTTCCCAACTTTAGTGAAGGAAGCATTCATTCTTTCACAATTAAGTACATTTTTTGTAGATGCCCTTTACTATGTTTAAGAAGTTCCCTTCCACTCCTAGTTTGCTATAAGTTTCTATCTAGAATGGATGTGGAATTTTGCCAAATACTTTCTTTCCTATTGAAATGACAAAATGGTTTTTCTTATTTTGTCAACATGGTGAATTACCTTGATTTTTGAATGCTTAATCAGCTTTGCATTCTTGGGTGAACCCCATTTGTTCATGTGTATTTGTCCATTTTATATTGCTGGATTTGACTTGCTAACAATTTGTTGACAATTTTCACATTTATGTTTATGAGGGATATTAGTCTATGGTTCTCTTTTCTTCTAATCGCTTTGTCTCATTTTAGTAATAGGGTACTTTTGGCCTCAAAATGAGTTAGGAGTGTCCCTTCATTCGATTTTCTGTGAGAGATGATGTAGAATTGGTATTATTTCTCCCTTAATTATTTTGTAGTATTTGTCAGTGCAACCATCTGGGCCTAGTATTGGATAGTTTTCAACTACAATTTCAATTTCTTTACTAGATACAGTATTACTCAAGTTACCTACTCTTACTTTTAGTTGGTAGTTTTATGTCTTTAAAGGAATTGGTCTATTTCATTTAAGATGTCAAAACTATGGGAATGGAGTGTTCACCTGTTATCTTTTTTAATTTCTGTGGGATCTCTAGAAGTATCCCCTCTTTTATCACATATATTGGCAATTTGTTTCATGTATGTCTTTTATTTTTCAGGTAGAAGCTTATCAATTTTACCGATCTTTTCTATGAATTAGCTTTTGGTTTTATTAACTTTTCTCTATTATTTTCTATATTCAATTTCATTGATTTTTGCTCTTTATTACTTCCTTCCTCCTGCTTGCTTTTTGTGTGTGTTTTTAAAGTTTACTTATTAATATTATTTTTTTTACATTCTAAATAGTTGTTGTGGAGCAGTTGCAGGGATTGGAAGAAGAGAAGGGGAAAGGAAATAGCGAGGGAGGAGGAAGAAGGAGGGGGGATGTGGTGACACCTGTGGCACCCCCCCTCATTTCTGCAGGGAGACAAGGGACTCCCAGTGTTTGCTCAGTTGTTGCTATAGGCTGGATGCAGATGTCAGGGGGTGTGGCCGAGGCCCTCAGCCCCCCACCAGCCTGGCTCAGGAGCCTGGGGTGCTTCCTGTGTCTGTTCGGTGGTTTTTGCTGGGCTGGTTTCGTGTGTTGGGGGGGTTATTTTTATTTGGCTTTCTTTCTCTAGTTTCATAAGGTGGAAGTAACAGAAGGTAGTCCAGTTCCTTGGTCATATAAGCCTATGTGTCCCCGTAACTTAACCAGAGTTCCTTCTCTGTGCCAGAGCAGAAAGCCTCTTCATGCAGATATTTCTGTTCTCTCCTGAAACTGGTCTGCTCCTATGATTCTCAACTTTACTTTGGAAAATATTACTCATACTGCTGGCCACTGTTATTGCTCTGTTGAGGTGGGTTTTGACTAGCATTGTGACAGGATCTTCCTAATTGAAAGCCTCCACTCTCAAAGCCAAGCTAATACTTAAGAAATGAAGAAGAAATAAAGACCTCGACGGATAATTCGATGGATAATAATGTGCCCTAAGGTTTTATCTCATGATCAGGAAGACTATTTTTATGTCAGATCTAAAACCAAACCTAGGACATCACTGTATTTTTAGTATTTTTCTGGGTCTCATATAGAGAGCTCCAGGCCAAGGAGAATTTAGCCCTTGAGAAAAGTTTTGTCTAATTAGGAAACCTCATGTTTCTCCTTTTTCACCTAGGCTGCTAGGAAGCTTCATTTTAAACTCAGTTCTACAATGCTTTTACTATTTAATCTCAAGCATCTGAGATGAAGCAAAAAATAGCAATTGTTTGCTGAGAGGCCAGCAAACAATACAGACCACCAGCCAGATCCAGCCCACCACTTGTTTTAGTATGGTCTGTGAGATAAGAATGGTTGAAAAAAATCAAAACACTAATATTTAATGACATGTGAAAATTATGTGAAATTCAAATCGCAGTGTCCATAAAGCTTTCTTGAAACACAGCCACACTCATTCATTTAGATATTGTCTGCTGCTTCATGCCACAAAAGCAGAACTGAGTATTTGCAATAGAGACTGAATAGCCCACAAAGCCTAAAATATTTATCTGGCCCCTTTCCAGAAAAAAATTTACCAACCCCTCATCTAGCACCCTGATATATCTGCTCATCAAATTGCTACGTCCCTTTAATTTCTATTCAATTTGTCCTTCTCATGTTGTGATTTTAAACTGGCTGCCACAAGTCGCAAAGTGGGTAATAAAAAAACAAAGTAAAAAATATGTCACCAAGAAAGGGATACTAAAGTCACAGAAAATTATTTTTCATAATTCCATATATACTGAAAAGTACATCAGAAATAATGTAAATATTACTTTATAAAGCAAGTAAAGAAATACTATGACTATCAAAAATGTAAATATACTTTAAGTGAAATGCTAAAAAATTTTACTAGAAAGGAATGAAATACAGACCATAAAGATATTTGTTCTCAACACTGCCAAACTGGACTTATTTGTTTTAGTCACAGAAGCATGTCAGGATGCTAATGAGTTTGGCATAGGCTGTACATCCTTCATATAAGTGAATGACAGCAGAAGTGACACAAGGAAATTCACCTGTATTGGGGTGACAATTGCCACAGCATTATTCTGTAGAGCTGCATCATTAAGCGCCTAAGAAATAAAGAGTTAGGAGACAGTAGATTGTTCGGATTTGCCTTCTTCACAACCAGATTACATGCCTTTTGTGTTAATGTCATTGCTTTTAGTATATTTCTTCAGCATTCTGATATATCATTAGATTTGAGAACTCTGATATGAACATTAGATTTGAGGACTTTTCCTAAGTCCATGTGTTATACTTGTCAGGAGGTTTTGTCTGGAAGTTTTCAACTGAGGCAAATCATAACACATGACCTCTCCAAATTCCTATATAATCCCTTCCTCTTCCAACAGTTTTAAAAATATGCAATGAGGCTAAAATAAATCAAGGAGAGTAAACTGCAAACTTGGCACCAGGTTGCCACATTTTGGACTTGTCAGAGACTAATGAGCTAGTCTCTTCATGCTTGAAAATTGCCCACAGATTGCCATACCCTGGGGTAGCCAGGGGGGAGGAGGAACAGTAACAGGACCTTTTAACCTTTTTTTGGTGCCATAATAAACACAGTCTGATGAAGCCTATGAACCCTTTTCAGAATAACACATTTAAATACACAACATAGAATTAAAAAGAAATCAAGCAAATTGAAATATAATAAAAATATTTTCAAAACCAAATACAACATAGTAATATTTGTGCTTATTTACAAATAGATTCAATGCCCGGTACAGTGACAGGTCTAATAACTACTACATCCAAATTGTGGTACATCCGTCTATGAAGTTGATTATATAACTGTATGCATTTGTCAAAAGGCAAAGAATTATGTACTAAAAACGGTGACTTTCCCTGTATGTTAATTATACTTCAATAAAACTGACTTGTAAAAACAATAAGTTGTAGTGGTAGTCTAATAAGAACAATTTTGAAGTTATGATAAAATTTCAAGGTCCCTGCAAGAACACTAATGTGATATGCAAATGCATATGATTTATTTTAATGACAAGGTGACAGGTGCTGCTATTCCTCTTGTGGTTTTTTGTGTAATCAATCACTGAATTGTTAAATGTCAGTGTGATGTTAATAAAAAGTAAGATGTAGATTTTTTCCTGATTTGAGTAGATGGCCTCTGTGAAACCTATCCACAGAATGCTTGCAAGCACACAAAATCTACATCTAAGAACCCTTGGACTAGAAGGTAGTGAGACTAGGAGAGGGAACACATGATAAGAGAGCAATTTGGGGTATCTGTTGATACAGATGAGGATAAGTGGCCCTTAGTAATCAGAAGGGTCTGCATTCCACACTCATGCCTCTTGTTTACTCTCACAAGAACAACCAGTCCCAAACTCATATGTGGTCAACCCAAGAAGTCTCCAACCAAGAGAAAACCTAGTGAAGTTTTTGTGTGCCATTTCCAACTTCTCAAGTTTCTCAATGGCCACAACATCCCCTGTATCACAGGTTCTGCCTTTGCACATGCAGCTCCAGGCATGCAGCCAAACACCTGGCTGTGGGACCCAACTATATATGTGAACAGTGGTTCAGACTATAACTATGTTCTTCCCCTGAACCCCAGTGTCCTAGAGCACAGTAAAGGGTCAGTCAGAACAACAGGGCACAGAAAGGTTGCTGGGACAACCAGGAATAGCTTCCACCCAGAAGATCTATTCTATTCCTGCTTCTAATCTCCATAGAGCCACTGGGAGATTCTTTAAAAACTAGTCAGTCATGTCATTCTTCTGCTCAAAAGGTATCTATTGACCTGAGAGTAAAATCCAAATTCTGTCTGGCCTTCCTGCATCTGTGGTCTGGGGTTTGTCATTAATTTTGAAAATTCCCAGACATTATTTCACATATTTCTTCTGCTTCCCCTTCTCCTTCTGGTATTGCCATTATGCATATATCACAACTTTCAGAACTGTCCCACAGTTCTTGGATATTCTGTTCTTTCATTCTCTGTTATGTTTGCTTTTCAGTTGAAGTTTTTATTGACATATCAAGCTCACTGTTTTTTTTTTGTTTTTTTTCTTAGCCTATACAGAAGTGCAGGTTGACCCCAGGAAACTGAGCAACAACCTCATCTTCTGCTGGGATTCAACTTTTATAGTTTTGCTAATACATATAGTTTTGATAATACATGCTATATCATGAATATTCAATTAAGGGGATCGTTCCCTGTTATGTAACATAGTCTTGCACATGCTCAGTTGGTCTCTTTTTGGAACATGTTCATTGGTCAAATCTTATCACACGCACTGAACATATTCAAGAATATTCTGTGCTCTTTAGCACCTCTAGCATAAGGCCATTCAAAGGATAAACTCCCTTCCACTGAATATGCTTGGTCTCTGGGATCTCATAAGCCAGTATAAAGTCCTTTAACTGAGCATGCTCAGCTATTGGATTTGCATAAGTCCACTCCAACCCAGTCCAATCTCCCTGGGTTGATGCCCAAAGTAGTCCAACAAGCAATAGTAACTCTCCTCTAAGAGAGGGTCGGGGAGGGGCCTGAAACCTTGGGGAGAGGCTTGAAACCCAGAGTTATGTCCTGAAACTGAGCACCTCCTATCTCAGTTTCTCTTTCAGCCTAGGAAAATCGATCTCATACACACTCTGGGTAAGTGACTACCTATAGAAAAATACATACATTTCATATTTTATCTGGCAAAACTCCACAGATAAAAAGAATGCAAAAGGACACCATATGCTCATTGGGTACATATCTTAATATATGAACTCAAATGAAAACTAAAGAAAAAGAGAATAAGAATTCTTCTGTAATGACTCATGAGCCCAGAATACGAAATACTAACACAAAGTTAACATGAGGCAGAGAGAAATTCTTCAAGGGTAACAACCCAAATTTAAAGAACACTGACATTCTAATTTCCTTCAAATCTAGTTTCCAGTTTTTCCAAAAGCTGACTTGAAAAGGAAGATAAAGACTCAATCTAACATTTCTACTGCTCCCACATCTCCCCATCCTAACACTGTGGATATTTCTCCACCTTCAGATTTCTGTCACCGACGACGCCCAACCCTGGCTACCTGGGTTCCCGCAGCCGGAGGGGCAGGTCAGCCACGTCCCGGCCGCGCCACTCGGCCACTCCGACCTAAGCGAAGTCGCACCTGGCAAAGGCCCCCGCCCCAATTCCGCCCACCACGCAGTTCAAACCCCAACCTCCCACCATCCGCCCCAGCTCCCCTCTAACGTGAGAACGGCTGTGGGGACGGCGGAAAGCAGGTGAGACGTAAACATGATGCCCCAATCGACGGCGCGCCCGCCGAGCTCGCCGCCCCACATGCCGCTGCCACCACCGGATGGAGGCGGGAAGGGCCCTGGCGACCGCTCCCGAGACAACGAGGTTGGGAGTTGGCCCCACACGTCTCGTGGAGCGACGACACCACGCCTGCCTCACCACAGGCGCCCCTCATTGGACCCACCCTCCACATCCGCCCGCCAATCGTCGTCCACGCCGCCTGCCGCCGTTTCTCCACAGCCAACGTCGAAAAACAACCCTCGTTCCCGGGCGCAGCGGCCGCGCCTGCGCACCGTCTCCAGAGGCAGGCGAGGCGCTGTCAGTGCGCATGCTCCGCCCTTGAGCGCTTCCCCCGCACATTTTGAACGCCGCTCCTGAAGCCAGCTGGCGTGCGCATGCGTGTCTGCGGCGGTGGTTCGCTCCCCCACAAGAGCGAGAAGCCCCGGCTTCCCTGGGTTGAACTAGGACCAGCCGGAAGTCGCTCACGTCGCGCTGCTTCCTCACTTCAGACCGCCCTGACGGAAACTCAAGCGCTGGCAGAGAGGTTCCGTAGCTAGCCCGTCGGGAGGCTGCAGAATGGAGACCGGGACCGAGGACTGGGGACTGACTCGCCGCCCGACGCTGGCCTCTTCCTGGGAGGCCGCATGCGGGGCCCTGACCCAGAGCCTCCTTCTCAGCCGGGCTGGTCTTGGCGCCCCGGACTTCGACTGGGAGGAGCTGCTGGCGCCGCCTGCTCCGGGGTGCGCGGGGCCGGCGAGGAGAGGGTCGCTGCGCTCGGTGACAGCCACGCTCCTGGGGAGTCGTGAGGGGAGGCGGGGGCCGCGAGGGGAGAAGGTCTGGGGCCGGGAACCGGGAGCCGAGTTGGTGCCGGCTGTTTGCGGGGGAGCGGGGACTGCGAGGTGGGGCGAGGACCGGCCTGGCGAGGGCCGGGGCGGGTCCGAC
>NW_007726773.1:0-7757 GCF_000696425.1 Galeopterus variegatus
TTTTTTGTTTTTTGTTTTTTGTTTTTTGTTTTTTTTGAGAATGTAAAGGCGGAACACAGCAGTGACAAAGAACTGCCTTTTGGTGCCAAGTGACCATGGTCAATCGAAGTCCTTGGGCTGCCTCCCCAGAAACACATCAGTTCTGGTGGTGGGGAGGGTCGGGGAGGGTCCGGGAGGAGACACGAGGGAGGGCGGCTGTGTGGGCAGGCTGACAACCCATGTCTGTCTCTCTGTCACTCTCAGCCCAGGGCCACCACATAGGGCCACAGGAGTTGGACAAAGCTAACCTGCTCCTTCTGATGGAGCAGCCTGCTTTGTCCCTTTCCCTTACCCCAAGGACTTTGTTCCCACCCAACCACAAGTCCCTCTGTGTTTTTTTGGTTCCCAAAGCAGGAAGACTTCCAGTCAGGAGGGCCATGGCCCCAGGAAAGGTACAAAGAACAGCTCAGGAGCAGCAGTGCCACCCGTTCACAGAAAGCAGAGGAGAGACCCTGTCAGCCCTTCACCCAAGAACACCACAGCCAGAACATAGAGCCCTTCTTTAGGTCAATAAGCTGGAGACCAGAAACTATTCTTCTTTTCTCTCCAGTCTACGTTCACAGAAAGCAGAGGAGAGACCCTGTCAGCCCTTCACCCAAGAACACCACAGCCAGAACATGGAGCCCTTCTTTAGGTCAATAAGCTGGAGACCAGAAACTATTCTTCTTTTCTCTCCAGTCTAGTCATAAAATCAGCCATTGATAGAGGGGGTGCCCTATTCTGTTTTTTTGAGGGGCGGAGGGTTGTTTGTTTGTTAGCTATTTTTTTGATGGGCGGAGGGTTGTTTGTTTGTTAGCTATTTGTTAGCTATTTATTTCAAATAAGAATGTTCACCTTGGAATTAAAAGTGGGATCCAAAAAACCTCTTCGTAGGAAAATCAGTGAGCCTCTCATTTCCTGTGTGGTGCAGAAGGGGTTACGCAGATCTCCATCCACGAGACTGTGGTGGTATGTTAGCCCTGACGTAAAGTTTCACCCCTTTACCCCTCTTCACTAAATAAGTGTATGCACATAATTAGTAAGCAAATTTGGCAAAGCATATAGAACGTGACTAATAACACTTTCCTTTATTTGTTCATTTATTCATTCAGCAGGTATTACTGAGTGCCTGTTACGGGAGCAACATGGTGCTAGGTGCAGGTACTGGTGGTGAACTGTGTAAATGTGACGCTGCCACCACCAGACAAACAGCCTGGAGCCAAGGCTCCCCCTCTCAGCGGGGGCCAGAATGATAGAGCCCATACATGAGTAGGCAAAATGAGAGAAAAATCAGACCTTGCAGCATATCTTTTGTTTTCCCAAATTTAGTAGAGACATGGGTCCAGAGAACTATGCTGTATGGTAAGAAACACAACAGGACATGTGCCTGAGAGTCAAGCAACCACAGGCAGTGGTGGGGACAGAGGCAGAAATGGACATCCACTCAAAGAGGGGGGCCTCAGCTCAGCCTCGGTATTTCCACATGGGAAAGCCAGCCCAGCAGTGGCTCCTACTCCTAAGAGAAGCCAGACCCCTCTATTGTTTGTGAATCTTTCCAATTCTAAATATCTCCACTAATTTTTAAAAAAACACTCTTGAAACTGAATAAAATACATCTGATGGGGACAGTCATCTTGTGAAGCTAATCTAGAGATCAGTGAGCTACAATCAGCTACATAAAGATGCTTTTCTTGCTGTGACCACAGAAATTAACCTGCAACTGGTCAGAAATGACAATCAAAATGAGTCAAGATCTGAATCACAGGTCAGAGCCAGGATGTTTGCCTCAGATGCTGGCTATTAAGTTGCCGTGACTATTTATTTCTGTAGGCTTTTCTTACAAATTTCTAGGGGAGTTAAAGGGAGCGTGTCTAGGATGCAGTTTCTTTTCTGATCTTTGACACAAGAATGCAGCTAACTGGACCCTTTTTACAAGGCCTGATGAGAAAGTGGGAAGAAAAGCCTCATCCCCTGAATGACAGCTTGCATTGATAAATGCTCTCTGGGCTGTCCAGGGGCCCAGCTGATTTTGATCTCTTAAGCACCTCAAAAATCTGAAAGGGAGCCCTGAAGTGAAAGCCTTTGATGGAGTGGCCGGTGTCTAGGTGTCTACATGTGCTCCTTACCCTTCCCAAGGTAGGGTTAGTCAGACCTGCTGTCAGAGGAAACCAGATGTGGACAGCCATTAAAGCAGTAAAAACAGATTTTATTCAAGACTATTGCAATAGGAGAATAGGGCTCTCAGTATGGAACTGGGCTCAATTCTGAATACAGCAAGGGTGAGGGGGAATTTATAGCCAAGCAATAGAGTGGGGAGAAGAGGATAGAAAATTAGCTAAGAGTAGACATCAAGATGTCATCAGGGTGGATGGAAAATTAACTAAGAAGAAATATGAGGGGTAAAAGGGAATTCTGGCTAAGCTGATGTATCACAGGAGTCCCAGATCTGAAGGCGCACTCACATAGTGTTCGCCTGTTTCAAAGAAATGCACCCAATATTGCAATAGGTAGAAACTTCAGTTTATTAGACTTACAGGAGGTGCTGATGGCTGCCAGTCAGCTAGAAATGCGCACCGCCACAGGGTACATACAACAGTTATATAGTGAACAGATCAAAGTAGAGGTGTAAGTCATTTGCATGCCTATGTGCCCCTCACCCAACTCAGAGCTCACAACAGATCTGGCTGAGTAGATAAGTTAACTTATCTGTTACCTTCCTGGCTCCAGAGTAGTTAGTATGAGTGTTCTAACTGCATTTACATGCTAATTAATTTACTCCTGTTTCCTACTGTCTTACATTTATCTTAGAGGAGACATGCCTTTCCTTGGGTAAACTACCTTGGCCAGGGGTAGTTTCCCAGGGGGGAGGGAGAGCTCTGGCACGCACAGAGAGGGTGGATAGGTCTATGTCCTGCATTTAGCTTACAACCAACCTACCAGATTCTTGCAGAAAACAGGTCAGGATAAGCAGACATCACCTGGGGACGGTGGAGGATGAGGGGGCGGAGTTGGTTCTTGCTAAACTGACTTAGTAGGGTTCTTGCTAAAACTGGATTTTACAAGGAATAAGCAGACATCACCTGGGGACGGTGGAGGATGAGGGGGTGGAGTTGGTTCTTGCTAAACTGACTTAGTAGGGTTCTTGCTAAAACTGGATTTTACAAGGAAGTGCACAGACAGGCTTGGGAGAAGGCTCAGGAGCCTGACTAAATTTTGGTCAAGCAAAGGATCTTTGTCGCCACTTTTCATTTACGTTTATTTATACATTTATTCTTTGCAATTATATATAAATTTATGTACTTATATAATGTCTTTTCATATTTCATAAATTTAATGTTATTACATTTTCTACAAATCATTTTAATGGCCGAGTTTGATGGGGAAGCCATCAGGAGCCAGTGGGTGTTAGAGTGAACAGCATTAGTAGGTGGTGTGTTTAGGTTTTAAGTCAAATAAAGCTGGAGGGGCTTCCTTTAAAATGCAAGAGGCTTCTGTAGACAGAGAGATAGGTCTTACAGCTTTCTGTAGGTCACTCTTTGCCCCCAAGGCACTTTCTTCTACCATCATCTCATATATTATTTACACTCACCTCCTCCAAAATACATCTGAGGCAGCCTACATGAAAAGACACGTACAGACCACAGAGCCATAAAATGACCGATAAAAGAGCAAGTCAACTGCAGGCAAAGCTCCCCATCTCTGCTATTTCTTAACTGTCTGGCAAATGGCCACTAGAATCCTCTTGCTCCAGAGTTGCTCTAATCATAATACTTTCCTGGTCACCACTGTTAAGCAAAAATTATAGGAAGCCATTGTTTTGGACTGAGTTCCTGCATTAGGCCCCAATAGATGAGACCAAACCAGGATGGAGTCACTCACGCTAAATGCCACATAATCAAACCGAAACTTTAAGGAAGCAGATAGATCCCAAAACAGACCAGTCTTTCCTGAAAACTGGAGATTCCAGTCTACCTGAATCAGCATAATAAGGAAGTCCCCTCTGCTTTAACACTTACAGAAAAGTAACCTGAAGTAACCTGATGTCAACCAGTTTTTTCTGTTGTTCTGTTTTCTTGTTTCCACTTGCAAAACCCACCGCTCTGCCCCTGCCCAGTGCCAGCTCTCATTCTAGTTTGTAGACCGCAGGCTGCCCAAATTCATGAATCGCATATAAAAGCCAGTTTGATCTATAAATAAATTGTTTGTAATTCTGTCTTTTGACACCACCAAAATGCTTCATAATGGATTTTAAAGCTCTCCACTGCTAGGTCCCCCTTACTTTTACGGTCCTCCACCTCAGTTCTCTGCGGGACCAGTTTTCCCTGCCCCTGGCAGGTCTTCCACCCCCACTCCCAACCTCCTGAACCGTCAAGCTTCCTGCAAGGCCTCTCCCTATTCCGTACTAACTCTTGCAGTCAACTCCTTTCCACATTTATGTTTTGTAAAGCTGCCTATCACAGAGTGGGTTCTCTGGAAATAGATTTTAAGATGCAAACTGCTGAGATGCAACGTGTTGAGATGCAAAATGTTTCTAAGAATCAACCCCTGAGAAAGAAGGGGGAGGAAGCAGGGCTGGGCAGAGGGACATGACACTTATGGGACAGGCTCAGCAAGCCTTGGCCAGCCTGCTGGAGAGCTCTGGGGTGAATATTGCCTCTCAGAGGTGTTCTGCCTGTGGTTGGCTGGGCTTTTCTACCTGCTCCTTGCTTAAGGGCATGACTACTGGGAGGAGCCTCTGCAGCAGAGGCAGATCTGGAAGGAGCTGGAAGCCTGAGGCTGTCTGTCCACTGCACTCCCCACAGCTGGGCAGCAAGTCCCTTTTTGAAAAGGGGTCTGGCAGTGCACCTCTGTGCCCACCATACTGCCCGGGCTAAGCCTATCAGAACCCAATAACCCAAGGGCTCCAGCAACCCTGCGAGTGGATGAATATGCCATTTGCCCACTGTGTTTGTCCTTGCCCATCACACCGCTCATCTGGGCATCATGCTGCATAAGCCAACAGTGACCCTGGTGGTCCCATCTGGCTGGTTTCCTACAGAGCCTCCCAATCAGGGAGCCAGAAAAAGGTAGACCAAGATATTTATCTCTTAGACTGGGTGCCTCCACAATGAGCAGCCTCTTCAACTTATCCTACTGTGCAGAATAAATATCATTTGAAAGCTTTGGGATGCACTGCTTTAGAGCATCCTCATCTAGGTCCTTCATTCAGTCACTGGCCTTATGTTTACTGGACATCTGTTATGCACCAGGCTCCAGACTGACCATTGGAGGTACAGTGGGGAACAGGTCATGTAAGGTCACTGTCATTGAGACCTTTACTGCCTAGTGGAAAAGAAAGACTGAGCAAGAAAACCCAAAAATAGATACATAATTAGACACATTGGTAAGGGCTGCAGAAGACAATAACAGGGTGGGGCGGTGGACAGGAGGAATGCGAAGAGAGAAGGTCAGAGGGACAGGCAGGCCATGGAAGGCACTTTCCAGCCCCCCTTGTCCACTTCATATTGAGCCACAATTTCAAAGGCTTTGTCTTCAGGTGTGGTCTCCCCAACTAGCTCATTGAAGGAAAGCCTCTGTTCCCTCCTTTTATGCCTTTTCATGGGCCATGATGTACTGATCTGCAAACTTACAGGGCCCTCCAAAGACTATTGAATAAAATGAGTGAACAAAAATGGATTTAAATCACTATGCCATTGGCTACCACTGACTAGTGAGATTTTATTCCTTTCTTGGTTACCAGGATGATGAAGTGACTTTGCCTGCTATTGAAGGGGTTCATCTGCTTAACACTTCCCCAGCATGTCTGCTGAAAATAATGGGTCATCAGGAGCATCACCTCCTCACCCTCCCACAACTTCCCAATGCTCCACACAGACCTTACCTTCAGAGGGAGAAGATACTGAAGCAGAACTGGATGAGGAGACTCTGCAGGATAAATCTCTACCTCCTGAAGAGGAAGAGTATCTGAAGGAGGAAGAGTATCCAGAGGAAGAAGAGTATCTGGATGAGGAAGAGTATCCAGAGCAGGAAGAGTATCCAGAGGAGGAAGAGTATCTGGAGGAAGGAGAGTATCTGGGGGAAAAAGAATACCTATATGAAAAATTTCTGGAAGAGGGTGAGTATCTGGAGGAGGGAGAGTATCTAGAGG
This sequence comes from Galeopterus variegatus, assembly GCF_000696425.1. Taxonomy (NCBI): domain Eukaryota; kingdom Metazoa; phylum Chordata; class Mammalia; order Dermoptera; family Cynocephalidae; genus Galeopterus; species Galeopterus variegatus. The sequence continues at coordinate 6,167 of NW_007726773.1, forward strand.
AGAAAAAGTATCTGGAAAGGAAGAAGAGTATCCAAGGGAGGAAGAGTATCCAGAGGAAGAAGAGTATCTGGATGAGGAAGAGTATCCAGAGCAGGAAGAGTATCCAGAGGAAGAAGAGTATCTGGATGAGGAAGAGTATCCAGAGCAGGAAGAGTATCCAGAGGAGGAAGAGTATCTGGAGGAAGGAGAGTATCTGGGGGAAAAAGAATACCTATATGAAAAATTTCTGGAAGAGGGTGAGTATCTGGAGGAGGGAGAGTATCTAGAGGAGAAAAAGTATCTGGAAGAGAAAAAGTGTCTAGAAGAGGGTGGGTATCTGGATGAGGACCTCCCAAAGGATGGTAGCTCTAGTTCACCACAATGCCCACGAAAGAGAGAACAAACCTGAGATGTAGCCAAAGCTCAAATAACACACCCTATCCATGCTGACAGGTAGGAAGACCCATTACTGACCAAGTTCAACTCACAACAGCAATAGCCGTGCCCCAAAGCACTGTGCCAACAGAGCAGAGAGGGAGACATTGTGAATATAAAGCACCTGGTTTTGTTTTGGCAGCTGGCAGTGCGAGGATCCAAATCCTTGACCTTGGTGTTATAACATTGCGCTCTGACAAACTGAGCTAACCAGCCAGCCAGGTATACACACACACATATATAAAGCATATATGTGTATATATATATATATATATATATGGATCAGACTTTATATAATGTTTGTAATCTGCTTCTTAAGGTACACTTACTTATATATCTATACATTACATAAAAATATTATGTACTTATATAATACCATTTCACATTTCATAAATTTAATTTCATAAGTTTTCTACAGCAGCCTCTTTGTGCTGTTTGCTAGCAGTGACTAGTGTGCATTCACTCATAGGCCCATGTGGTAGCTTCCCTTGATGTTACGATTGCATAGCTGTATCCAACTAAGTACAAAAATTTTAAAATCCAGATCATCTGCATCAACTTAACTTTAACCTAGAAGTAGAACTAAACTTCTTTTCTGGATCCAATTCTGCTACCAACTGTAAGCATCCCAAGCAGCTTGAATTTTTAAATCCCTAAAAATCTGATCACACACAACTTACATTCTAAAAGCTGTGTGTTCTCAGCAGCCATATAGGCATTTACCTTTACGTCCCTCTCTGTCAAATCAGATGTTTCACCCTGGTTCCCACTACCCTCATGGAAGTTTAGTTGTTGCACTGGAGAGGTAATTCTTCTATCGCTGGGAAACTCTCTTTTCTGTGTGCTTCTACCATTAAGCTGCCTCTTGGAATCCTAATATCCCTGCTGTTCAAGTACCAAGTGTAATTTTAATACTGAAAAATAGCATTCAGGGCTTTTCTCTTGCACAGTATGAATCAAGCATTCTTAACATGTCTCCTCTATGTGCTGGATCTTTGTAAATATAGTACCCACTAGAGTAGGACAAATATAATGCTGTCAAGCAAGGAGCTGTATATAAAGCAAAAGCTTTGAAAATAAATGCCCTACCTGCAAAAATTGAAGAGGTACTGAAAAAAATGCAGGAGAATGTTAAAACACCCTTAAAGGCACATGGAAGAATGTCTTGGTCTATGAA
>NW_007726773.1:7786-131303 GCF_000696425.1 Galeopterus variegatus
ACCCTCGGCGGGAGCACCGCCGCACTTCCCAAGCGGCGCCCTATCCAGTGCGCCGCCGGGCCGGCCCCGTGTCGTGGGTTTCTTTACTGTAAATTAGGAATAGCAATAGACCTACCTTACAGGATGTGGGCGAAAATTAAGGGTTTAAATTATATAAAGCATTAAGAGCTATGCCAGACACATAGCATTTTAAGCCTATATAAGTGTTCGCTATTACTATGTCATATTATATTATATTATGTATTATTAATCCCCTGCCATTGACTTGTGAATGGCCACACTCCCCTGACCACACTTTCCCACCTTGTGAAATGGACATAACCAAAGGACAAGAAGAGAAGATGCAATGAAGTAGGCTGTGGGAAGGATCTGCACCCTCTGTGAATCTACTCTGCAGGCAGGTCAACTTCAGAGATTCCACCACCCTAGACAAACAAGATTAGGTCAGACTAACAACCCCAACTTGCACTCTTCCTTAAAGGGGTGATTTCCCCCATTGTTTGTGGAGAAATCCAATAACACCAGATAAGCAACTTGAATATAAATGCAGCACCAATTGCCACTGAACAATCAATACTCATATTTTACTGAACTCCCAGGGAGATTCCAAAAATTTGTTGGAGAATGCCCTGGGGTCAGTCACAAGATCCAGCACTTGGTGGGGGCCTATGACCCTAGTCATGTCGCTTGCCTTCTCTAGGTTTCAGTTTCTCCCTGTGCAAAAACACCTTCCTTCACAGTGTGGTTGTGGTAATTAAATGAAGTAACATATCTGAATGCTTTGAAAACTCTCCCACACTACACATTTGTAAGGTATAAAAATACTGTTCTTATCTCACAAGAAGGAAGGTGCTAGAAGTAAAGAGAACAACCTCGTTGCTCTCCCGCTGCCATAGAACATGCTGTGGCGTGAAACTGCCCTATAATGAGGCTGCTTTTATTTTGTTTTTTATAACCCAAGGCTTTCCTAATGATTAATTCTGCTCTGTGACAAATAGTGCTATAGAGATGTCACGGTACATTGATTTTGATTCATAATGTTTAATAGTATTTAGACACACACAATGGGTTGGATTTGATTTTTTTTACCCTTGCTCTTCCTCAGCAACTCCAGATGCTGTTTGGCCTAAATGCTATAGTTCGGTTGCCATTTCCAGTTGAGAGCTGGGGTCCTGACTACCACTTCCAACAGGGAACCTGGCAATTGTGGGTAGTTAAGAAGAAAGGGGGCCAAGCCCGTGGCGCACTCGGGAGAGTGCGGTGCTGGGAGAGCAGCAGCGCTCCCGCCGCGGGTTCGGATCCTATATAGGGATGACCGGTGCGCTCACAGCACTCACTGGCTGAGCGCGGTGTGGCTGGTCTCAAAAAGGACAAAAAAAAGAAGAAAGGTATAGGAGATACTGATGAGGCAGGGACGGGGTAGTCAGCCAACTTTTCATGCAGATAGGTTCACAGTTTGTTGTCTTGAGACGGCAAAATGCTGAGCCAAGGCTGGTCACCTGCAGCCTCCACAATGCTACGAACAGCAGCATTTTCTGCACACGTCTTGTCCAGAGGAGGTCAGGGAGCACAGTGCAATGGCATAGGGTGTGGGAGGGTACTTCAAAATAGAATTGACAGATAATACGAGCCTTCTCATGAACTGTTTAAAGCATCCTCTTATCTTGCATATTTCACAATCTCCATCTCCTTTAATTCTCCCACCAACTAGTCTCTCTCCCCCAACCCATTTCACAGGGAGGAACCTGGAGTTAAAGGGAGGGTATGTGACTGGTCCAAGACCACAGAAAATAATTAGGAGAGCCAGGAAGGGCTCCCAAGCTTTCTCTTCTCTTACAGTCACTTCTCTGTCCTGCTCTCTTCCTTCCTCCTTTCCTCTTGTGTTTCTGCTTTTTAATCAGTTAAGTGCAAATTTTAAGTTTAGAAGAGTGACAGAAGAAACAACATCTATTCTTGTTCATTTCTTAACAATGGAACATTTGAAAAAAAGTAGCAAAACATCACTCAACCTATAACATCCAAATATCAATAAAGCTAATTCACATTTTAGTGATTTTTATTCTGTCCCTCTGCCCTTACTTTTGCATATTTGGTAGTGGTGGTCCCTGCTTTGTGGTTTTGCTTCTACTGTTTTAAACATGTCGTATACATGAGTTTGAATTTTACTTTTGTAGCTTAGCATTGTAATTTCACCATTTGCCCATGCTGTTTAATTTTTGTAGATATCATTTTAATGGCCAAGTAATATTCCTCAATAATATTTTGTCACATGGGTAAACTATAGATAAGTATAAATGTTAAATATTTAAGTTTCAAATTCAAATTTTCTGATCCTCACTTCTTTACTGCAGCCACTCTGCCATTCTCTATTACTTAAATTGATGGCATTTTTTTATCCCACCTGTGCATGAAATTCTTGACATCTTATCGTTCAAGACAGTCGTGATTAAATGACACAAGCAGGTTCTTTAAAATTAAAAATAATTCTTAAAATATTTAGATCTTCCAATCACCTCTGCTGAACAGACATCCTTCGTCCCGTGACAGAAGGAAGCTTCTGTAAGAACCAAAGAGATCAGCAAAGCAAATTCAAATTTCCAAAAATCCATGATTTCTTGAAAATTATCTTCTTGAGTTCTCTCTAATTTTATAATATTTCAACCTCATAATTTTTAAAGGAAACCATTAAGAGAAACAACACTGGTCTGGCCAGTTATCTCAGTTGGTTAGAGCATGGTGTTATAACACCAAGGTCAAGGGTTCAGATCCCCATACTGGAAGGCCCCTCCGCACAAAGAGAGAGAGAGAGAGAGAGAGAAACAACTCTGAGAAAAAGTAAAAAACAAAAAAATTTCTATAATCAGGCCCTCTGCACCTCAATCTCAGCATCACATGCTTAACAACACATTTTTAAATAGAAAGAAAGATGCGCTTTTTTGCCAATATTGTTTTTCTGTTCTTTTCTCCAACAGAATTCAAGGCAGCTTTTCCATCACAAACCCCGCCTAAACCTAGAGCAAGGTAATAGTTTTCTTTGGGGATAAATCAGGTGTAATCACACTTAGGGGTGATGTCTCAGGAGCCTCTGGAGACCCAAAGACAAGGAGCTGGGTGGGGTAGAGTGAGGGAGCAGGACCCTGAAGTGGGGGGGCCTTAGTGGAGTCTGTCCCAGAAGCCACACTGCTCACCCCTGCTGCTCGGACACTCATAGGGGAGGGACGGGTACCAAGATCAGAGTCCTGGGTGCCCAGAACTACAAGAGATGAAAGGGAAGAGACTGTTGAGTCTGGAGAGAGGGTCTCAACCAGGGAGAGACAGGAAAGGGCTGGAGTCAGTGCTCTCAAGAGAACACGTGATGAATGCCCACAAGGAAGTTGCAGTTTATCCAGGAAGAAAATAAGCCCAGGCATGTTTCCAAGGTTTAAATGATCATTCAGTAAACACTCATCAAAATCCTGCCACAGGGCTTGGCACAAGTTCAACCATCAATAAAATATCTACAGAATAAGAGAGTAAATGTCCTTGCTGTGCCCAGCTGTTGAGAAACCAGGCTGTGGGGTACACAAGACTTCCAATCCGCAGTCCTTGTCCTCAGTCTCCTACTCTACAATCCTTCCCCAAGGGATAATCACAGTGGCGGGAGGGGGGTCATTTGTCTCTACGGGTGAAGTGGGTTGACACTAAATCTGAAAACGCACAAGGCGGGTTTGGTTAAGGTGAGCAGCAGGAATGAAACAGAACCACGGTTCCAGGTTGGGCACAGGGCTCCGTGCAGGGTTGCTGGCCGCTTTTGCTCAGCACTGGCCCTGCTTCCATGCTGCAGCCTCCAGAGGCCCTCAGGGTGGCTGGCAGGTGACACCCCCACTAAAGGCGATGTGCACGTAGGGGAGTGGCTTCTCCATAGCCCCCTTCACCTCAGTTACTGACACCCAAGGCAAGTGAAGCGGTGGGGCCTAACAGTGAAGTGAGCACCTTCAAGGTGATGGGGAACAGGGGCACTAGAGCCAGCGTGCCTGGGTGTGAATCAGCTGGTGTCATAGCACGTACTCTCCTGTACCTCACACCCAAGGCAAGTGAAGCTGTGGGGCCTAACAGTGAAGTGAGCACCTTCAAGGTGATGGGGAACAGGGGCGCTAGAGCCAGCGTGCCTGGGTGTGAATCAGCTGGTGTCATAGCACGTACTCTCCTGTACCTCAATATCATCTGTGAAACAAGAGAGAAAGAGTTTGGGCCTCACGGGGCTGCAGTGAGCAGCGTGTGAGCACCAGCCCATGGGCAGGGCGTGCTCGGTGAGTGCTGCAGCTCCCCATGAACCAGCAGGCAGAAACGAAGCACATCTGGGGCACGATTCGAGAACACTGGCCAGCTTTATTCCACATACACACACCTGTCCGATCCTTTATTCATATTCCAGCTGAGGGGGTTTTCTGTTCCAGGGCCCCAGGGAAAGCTGTGAGGACCCAAGAGGCCCTGGAGCCCTCACTGGTGTCCATATGCTCTTTGGCTTGGTCCCCAGGAGCCAGATCTGGCCCTCAGAATGCTCACGGAGGCCCTGGATTTTCCTCACACAAGAGAGCTGAACCCTCCACAAACCCATATGGGCAAAACCCTCCACAAACCCATATCCTGTGTGTGTATGTGCATGTGCGTGCATGTGTGTGCACATGTGTACGTGTGTGTGTGAAGGCAGGGGTTGGAACAGGGGAGCAGTTACAGACAGATCAAGCATTTCATGGGTCTCTGATAAACAGGAAGGCCACAAGCCGCCCCAGGCCTGTCCCTCTCCCACCACCCTGAACATGCTGGAGGTCCGCCAGGCACCCGCCAGGTGCCTATCCCGGTATAAAGCAGCTGCAGAAGCAGACCTCCAGCGGTCAAGGCTCCCCCTGATCGAGGATCCAACAGCTCCTGCTTGCACCGTCTCCACTGAGCACAGACCCTGGAGCTAGTACTAAGCCCAGATAGGCCGGAACCCCAGTCCTGCTTCCTGGCAGCTGAGGCTGCAGCAGAGCCCTAGCTGGCACCCCAGAAGACCCTGCAGCGTCCCAGCCTGGGGCAAGCGTGGCAGAAAGGGTACCAGGGAATGACCAGACTGGCCAACATTATCTCGAGTATAACCACCTATGTGGCAGATTTGACTTTTCGAAGTCCTCACCTGGGGACTTGCATTATCTCCTTGGGTCCCCGTGGGCACCTGGTGAGTAAGGCAGGATAGGCATTATCTCCTTAGAAGGATAAAGAAACAGGGGCCCAGGGGAGTCGCCTGATCTGGCCTGGAGGCCCGGAGGGGGGCAAAGGTTGACACTTGCCTAAGGAGCTCACCTGTGTCCACTTGTTCTTGATCCCTGTGGTCACCTGACCTAAGACCCATCCATCTTGCCACCTGTCCTAGGATCCCTTTTCAGTGCTGTGTCCTGACAGCACAGCTGCCCTGCCCCAGCCAGCAGGGCCGGTGCAGACCCAGGCCCTCCCACTGGTTCCCGGGGGAGCCTGCAGGACCTGCCTATAAAGCCTACAGACACTGAGGGTGCCTGCCAGCTAGAACAAGCAGCCTACTCCTCTCTCCTCAACCTCACCTCGAGCCTCAGACTTCAGCCCCCACCCCGCTACCTGTCTCTGCATCGGGAACCCTGACTCAAACAGGGACCGGGCCCACCTTTCTTCCCCTGATGAACAATAGCAAACAGGTAACTTATACCCAATGTGACTCTGCTGTAATGCAAGAACCAGCATTTAAGCTCAGGTCATCTGACACCAAAGTCTATGTTTTTCCTACCAAACATAGTCACCGCCATTTCTGTGTTGGGCATTTTCCCTTGCACCTGTCTCTGCCAGTTGGGACAGCTCACATGAAAGAACTCCAGAACCAAAACACCCCAAAGTCCCCTCTCATTCCTTTGAATTGCAATTTCTTGCCCCCAGTTAAAAGCCAGATTTCTGAGAAAAGACACAGTGTGGGTTGGTGTGTTGGGATCATCGCTCTTTATCCTGAGCTGCCAGATAATAGGCCTGCTCCCCACACACAACGTGCTGCCGTCAGGCCCTCTGGAAAACGTTCTTGACGGTGGTAGTGCTTGTGGTGAGCCAACTACGGGGACAGACCTCAGTGCTTGATTTTCAACTGTGGTGACATCTACTTTGATATTTTTTCTACTCTGCCTGAGGCAACCGTGAGGCAAAAAGGCCACTAGAATGAGCAGGGTTGTGAGCCAGGCAGGAAGGGAAATGTTCTGGAACATTCAACAGTTATGGCAGTGCTGCTCAGTGGCCCTTGAAGGCACCCACAGATCCTTTCTTTCTTTAGTAAAGCAGCAGTTGGCGACATGTGGCTCTGCTGCCCAGAATGACACACAGGCCTATTTTCCATGATCTGCAAGCTGGTCCCTTCTAACCTTGTGACATCTGCCATCTGGGGCTGGCAGGAAACTGCAGGTGCTGGAGAGCAGCCGCTGCCACCCCAGCCTCCCAGCCTGTCACAGAACTGGGTTCTGATCCCAGTCCCAGTCTGGAAGTTGAGCAGCTCCTGTGCTCCCCTCTGACAGGAGCGTGGCCACTGGTACCTCTCAGGGGACCATCGTCCCAGCTGTCTCACCTACCTCGGCTGCCTCTCCTCCAGTCTCTGAACCTGAACCTGCTGCTGAGTGTCCTGACATGTGCACGACGTTGCCTAAATCCTACACAAGAGAACGGGCCAGTCAGACGGACTGGACCTACGACAGCAAGCTGGGTAAGGGAAGAGCAGCCTGCAGGTCTGCATTCAGCCGGGTGCTCTGTGGTCTTGCAGCCTTTCGTTTGTGTGAAATACTGTGCTTTGGGTCTTGTCTCTCATGCTAGTGATATTTGCTGTTTTCTGTGCCATCCAAAGGCATGTTTGGGGTAAGAAGTCGACCCCTCTGCTAGCCCTGCCACCCCTTTCCTCCATCCCAGACCCCCACCCGAGAAAGAACATTAGCAAAATACTGAAGCAAATATCTTCTCAGTCTCTCCCTGTCTCCTCCCCTCTTCCTGCATCAGTCTTCCTGTTCTTGTTCTGCGTGAACACAGGCACTATTTCCCTCAGGGACACACACCATTTCCTTCCCAGATTACAGACTGGCTCCCTGGGGTATAGGCAATATGGAGAACAGCACATGGGCCCAGCTCAGACTCTTTCTCAGCATGCAGTCAAAGCCAGCCCCGATTCAGAACCAGCCAAAACCATCCATGTAGTGAACTTTCTTTGCCATGACTGGGAGACACACAGGAGAGAGTTTGGCAAGATTGCATTGAGGGTCTTAATTCTCTACCCAATTAAGCCCAAAGAGCTGTCACTCCAGGGTCCTGGGGATGGAAGACTGAACAGCATTTCCCACCATTATTAATCATTTAAATCCAGCCTTAGTTGGATCGATCCATCTCTGATTCACAGATTTATTTCACATCTGTAGTCATGGCAGCAGTAAATTAGATTCCCCACCACTTCACCTCCCTGCCCCTATCTGTACCTGCTAAATGATGTAGCTCAAATGTGGTTAAACGAAATGAGGAGCCACAGTCCTCTAAGGGAGGACGGAGAGGCAGAGGCTGGGCCTGCATGAGCCAGCACATGACGAGGAGTGTTTCACAGGCTAAGCTGGTTCATTTGGGATTTGTGTCAGTATGTGTGCTCTCCTGGGGCCCTGAGAACTGGAACCATTCCAAAGTCAGCACGACAGCCGGGAAAAATCTGAGCATTTATCTAAATATTCATAAGCACGATTCTGAAAATCATTTACTGGGTAATCGCCAGTAAAGTGCCAATGCTAAGCTTGAAAGGATGTGGGAGAGGAGTAAGGAGATAGGAAAAGCTGGAGTGGGGGGGGAAGGGGCTCGAGCCTGTTCATCCCACGGTGGGCCCACCCCCAGAGAGGGGCCCCACCGAAAGCATTGTTTGATTTGCACTGTTCACCCACGATCCTTTTGGTCTTCAAGCTTAACAAATAGAGCTAGTCACATCTGTATTTCATTTAGTTGTAAGCACCAGGCATATTTGGCCTATATGGGCATGTTTTGCAGCTGTGTGTCTTTCCAGTACTGAACTCCTTAAAGCCAACATATGCTGAGTGTTTAGCAAAAGTCTACTGTCCACACACAGTAAATGTCTACTGATCTAATTAAGTGCTGTGACACTGGTAGCCTGAGCCAGAGGTGTGGATTATGTGGGAGCCCCTCAACCAGGTCCAGTGACACACCCCAGATTCCTGCAGTTACTCGGGGGGGATGGTCATTGCAGCAGAGATTGAAACACAAGGAAAAGCAAGCAATTTGCTAAAATTCAAGGAAGTTTTTCTTTCCCTTTCTGCCTATGGTTTACAGCTTATTGTTCTGGGGAGCATTGGTGGTAATAGGTTCATGTTTGTGTCTGGCCAATGGAATAAAGCAAGTCTGACAAAGAGTGACAAAGAATGGGTAGACTGAGCGGCTCTCGGGGCTAGGGCCACCACTAAATGTCAAGCGTATATTCATGGGCTAGACAGCCACGTTGGCTACCAATACAGCCACAGAAAGGAATCATCCATCTCCAGTGGCAGCCGCCTAGCGTCAGGGAAGCCATGCTCCTGTGACTCAGGCTAAGAGAGAGAGAAGGCAGCAGGGGAGCTGCTCGTGCTTCCTGCCAAGCCGTCCTGTGTACCGACTTTGAAATATTTCCAGTTCGCAGCTCCGCCAGAGCCCATATTCTGACAAAAGTCCCAAATGACCCAGGGAGCACTCAGGAGGAGCTTCCTCATTCCCGCACTTGGTATCAAACACAGGCTGGCCACATGCTTGCAGAGGAGGTGAAAGAGCATGGCACTTCCCCATGAGGGTGCCGGGCTGTGAGTGAAGGAAAGGGGCAGGAGGAAGCCAGCAAGTGGGGAGCCCCAGGAAGGCAGAGGAGCTCAAAACCGAGTCAAGAGGAGGTAGAGGAAAGGGACACAGGGAAGACAGCAGTGTAGGAGGGGAAAGCCAGTCCTTCTGCAGTTAGAGTACAGATTACTAAGGATTCCCAAGTGTGGTATATGCAGAAAAGAATCTGCTTTAAGCCAGGGCAAAAGCCACCCATCCACTTGTTGGAGAAACACATGCAACCACAGCAAATGCTCTACAAGGAGCCGGTAGCATGGGGCCGAGGGCCAGCATGAGCCCGCAGAGGTGAAACCAGGCGTGGGCACCACTGCTCCTGGGGCTCAGGATCGCACATCCCTTTGGCTGGGTGCTTAGAGCCGGTAGCATGGGGCCGAGGGCCAGCATGAGCCCGCAGAGGTGAGACCAGGCGTGGGCACCACTGCTCCTGGGGCTCAGGATCGCACATCCCTTTGGCTGGGTGCTTGTAAAGAAGTGGATTCACAGCTCTTAGCAGAATCCCTGCCCGAGATGGCCTGAAATCTGCATTCTTAACAAGATCCCCAGAGGATTATTGGACACACGAACAATGGAGAACCACAGAGCTCTAGTTTAGGATGAATTTCGTGGGTGCTAGACTTCTGTTTCTAAAGCATTTTTTTATGGGATTGCTCAACCCCAGAGGGTCAGAAATGGCATTTTACATGACACGGCCCTTCCTCAACAAATAGGACTTTGAACCAAATATGGAGGGGAAGTACCCAGATAAATCTTTGAAACCTATTACTCCAGAGGGTGGCAGGTCTGACATGAAAAGAATGCTGAAGGCACAGGAAATACCTCATGATCCATATGAGGAGGTGTTCAGGAGGACCAGAAAGACTATTTATAGCCTCACATGTCTATCCATCCAAGCACAGAGCAGGGTCATAAACAAAGTAGACCAGAAATTCTAACACAGAGCATTATATCCACGCTTGCAGCAATCCTCGAGATGTAATGCCTGGCCCATAGCAAGCACCTATAAATATTTGTTGAATACTTGTGAAATTTTTGTTGAACCCTCATCTGATTCAAGATCAGATCACGGTGATACAAAGGTACATCCTACCCCAAAGAAACAGTGGTGGTAGAAAGAGGGCTGTAGATAGAACACTGTATGTGTAGAAATATGGGTAAAGGATAAACAGAGCGGGGGAGTGATACTTCAAGCCACCTGGCCAGATGGAGAAAAGGGTTGGAAAGCTCCCAAAAGTGCAAATGAGTGTGTAATTTGCACAAATTTTTCTTCAGTGGACTCAGAGTTTGAAAGATCACATGCAGAGATTAATGAATGTAGGACAATGAATGTAGGGAAATGGCTCTGAATTTTAAGAATAGTGTCAGGAAAACTGAATCCCAGGATAAACATTCTTACCAAAAAGTAATAAAAATGATAATGACAATACAGGCAGCAACAAAAGAAAGGGGTCCTTTTAAAATTTAACTGGGGCAAAAAGATCAAGGCAGACAGGCTGCTGTTGAGCACGGTATTGAATGATTCAGAGAAGGTCAAGTTGTTCAACTGCTGTTTAATTTTGACTTCACTGTGAAAGAAAGTCATCTTCAGGTTGTAAAAGATGCACCATAATTAGGGAAGAAATAGCAGAAACCAAAGATTCTCAGAAGAGAAGGGTAACTGCTGTCTTTTGACCTGGATAAAATACACTTAGAATAAATAGAGAGAAGAGCTTAATCATTTCTGGTTTTTGAGGAATTGTGGTAAATCAAGAAATGAGTCAGTGACCATTTGGGGGCAAATGTTGAGAGCAAAATGACCATAAGAAACCACATAGGATCAGTAAGAGCGAATCATGTAATACTGGCTTTTACGTCACTTTGTGACAAGGTTACCAGATTGGGGAACTGTGGTTGCCCCGCAGGGCCACATTCCATAGGCATTTCATTTCCCAAGGCTTCCTGGACAAGAAAGAGAAATATTAGGTGGATGCTAATGAAGCTGATGGGACAACAACTGAATGAACACTGCCCAGAGACACCGTTTAATGGAGAAGGTGAATCCTGTTTCCAGCGGAGAGCCGCGGGGCTCTGTCCAGTACATTTCTATAATAGGCCTGGGTGCAGGAATACAGTGTAGATGTAGAAGGAATATTTATATTTGTAGATGACCTGAAGTTGTTGGATGATGGGGATAACGTAATCAGATTCTAAGTGATTTTGACAGGCAGAAACATCGAACTGGAATTAGCTAGATAAAATGATATGTTAGTAATTTACATTAGACCCTGCTGTTAGGTCCCCCAAAACAATAGGATGGAAAACTACACGTGGGGAAGTCCTGTTTCTTGTCAGGTGCTTGGCTCAACCACAAGCTCAGTATGTCAATGGCACAAATGATGTGACTCCCAGAAAAGTTAACATAGCCAAATATAACTCACTTCTAATCCAAAAATCCGAAATCGAAAATGCTTCAAAATCGGAAACTTTTTAAATCTAATTCGATATACAAAGGAAATGCTCATTGGTGCATTTTGGATTTTGGATTTTTGGATTAGGGATGCTCAACTGGTATGCATTCTGCAAATATTCTAAAATCTGAAAAAACTCAAAATCCAAAACACTTCTGGTCCCAAGCGTTTCAGATAAGGGACACTCAACCTGTATGAAGGGGGATTAGTCCTGCTCTGCCCTGCATAGCTGCACTTGATACACAAAACTGAGACCTGACTCTTCCCATCTGGACTGAGGGGCTGGAATAGAGCCACTAATAGAATATCAGGGAAACGTTTTAAGAAAAGGAAATTATTCTTAACAGTCAGAACTATGCCACGGTGGAATGAGTTGCCTTGACACTGGAGAGGTCCTTGACTGTAGAGGTGCTCTGTCTCACCCTGAAGAACTAGGAGGCACTGATACTGCAAGTGTCTGGGAGGCCTCTCGTCCCCATGCCACAGGCCAGTCTAAACTGTTGGCACTTCCATAAGCTGATGGAACAGTTTGCTTTCATTTTTCATCCTGGACCTTCCCCTCTCAGCTATTAAGAATGAAATGTAGAGTGTGTGCACGCGCACATGTGTGTGCACGTGCACACATATGTTTAGGAGAAGGAAAAATAAGAGGTGAGGGTGGAGCAGGCAAAAAGGAGCAAGGATCACAAAACTCCAGAAGACATAAAACAAGGGTAACCAAGAACCTACAGATGTTCTAAAAAATCACAGTAGCCTCCCATTGAAAATCTCAGTGGATCTATGCCAGACAGCCCCCGTGATCCTAGCCAGCCCTCATCATGCAGCCCTGGAGGACCTCTTGGCGACAGAATTTACTTGTTGCAGGGACAGAGATACCCCACTGTGTGTCTACCACTTGGCTCTATGGCTCCTACAGCAGAAGGAACATCTCTAAGGTTTACCCAACACCAGCCATCCCAGCTATCCTGAGGACCCAAACTAGCCCCATGGTGAACAGAGGAGAAGGCCATGGAGGGGCTACATTTTTTGACCACTGATTTATTGCAGTCCTGGAGTAAGTCACCAAAGCCAAGGAGGAGGAAGAGGGGCAGAGGGAGCATTCAATTTACTCCAGCCATGCCCCCAACCTCAGTTCTTCCCCTCCAATGATGAGCCTTGGGTGCCAAGAAAAAAATCTCAGACCCCAAATTTCCAATATGAACCCACTGGAAAGTGTAAGGTTAAAATCATTAATGGCCACCCTCTTCTGCCTTTTAACAGGAATACCTTTAAAATCGAAATTAACAACAGAGGAAGAGACCTCAGTGCTAACCAGGATACAGTCTGATTTGGAAGGTATAATTCATGATGGTTTTAAATAACCTGTAGAAGTTACTAATCCATCCACAAGAAGGTAAGAAGCACAGAATTAGCATGCCCCTGGCCAAGGAGAGCCCTCTTTTGACCGCTGTAGACTAGGGCAGCCTTAATAAAGTTCAACGGCCAAGGCATTATTTCTGGAATTTAGTGTCAAGGCTCAAGGCTCAGGTAAGACACTGAACCAAAGAGTGAAGTGCTCTGGCATTTTGAAAGGGAAGGAAACATTTACCACTGGGGTTGGGAGGGAAGATAATGGATTATCCATACTTAGTATATCCAGTAACATTTGCTGTATACCTACTGTATGCATGGCAGGATATAAAGATGGACAAAACCCATCTCACCCTCTCAGAACTTAAACTCTAGTGGGCAAGATGGAATATGGAAGGAGGGAGAGGAATCGACATTTGTTGAGCACTTGCTACAAGACCTCACAGTGCTGGAGATCAAGGAAACCTTGTATCCCCAAACACGTGATCTCCACCCTGAGTCTTCTCAGGTATTGAGGAGGTGATTTTTAAATTGATTTCATCAGAGATTAAAAGGTCCAACTACTTCACCATACTGCATCCTATTAATAATTCTTCCTATTCTTTTTCAGCGTATGTTCTCAGTGACACAAAGCAAGAGGAAGAAACCGGTGAGAGTTCAACATAATATATCCAACGATCGCTGCTTTCTGCAGTGTCCTGGGCTGGGGAGGTGCCCAGGGTGGTGGGGCCCTTGCTAGTCCAGCTTGCACCAAGTCCTAGGGGAGGCCTAGAGACATGGTAGGCACACAGCTCCAGAACCTCCTAAAGAAGGAGGATGAAACAAGAAACAGAGAGACAGTCTCAGAAGAAACAGGACCAGAAATCCATCTCCCTTCTCAAAAGCTCTAGTATAAGGACTCCCACATTTAAAAAGGGTCCAGTCAGATGCTGGGTTCCCTGAGGCCTGGGAAGCAGGGCTTGACTGGGATGCATGCCCCTCTCCTCACAGATAGACTCATCCAATCACACCTGGGTGGTGAGTAAATTGGAGCACCTACAAATGGTTCCCTTAAAGATTTATTAAACGTTTATTAGGAGGGAATCCTACGAGGGGGTAAAACAAAGGAGAATCCTTATAATGGCAGAATCCCAGCTCTCCACAGAACAAAAATCCTGCAATTAACCAGATCTGTTCTCATTAGAAAACAATCTAGGGACTACGGTCTGTTGTACTTAAGCATGTGGTGGGGGTGGGGGGAATCAGCCATACACACACACCCCATTCTACCCCCATCCCCCTGCAGCTTATCAAACAAACTCAGACTCTGGACTCTGCATCCCACCCACCCATCGCCCCTGCAGAAGGGTGCTGGTAAATACAGTTTTCTCCATCTTATCCCATTTCCCTGGGTGTTTTATTTTAATTTTTAATTTTTTTTAATTTTTTAAATTTTTTTGTCCTTTTTGAGACCGGCCGCACCGCACTCAGCCAGTGAGCACACCGGCCATCCCTATATAGGATCCGAACCCACAGCGGGAGCGCTGCTGCGCTCCCAGTGCCGCACTCTCCCGAGTGCGCCACGGGCTCGGCCCACCCTGGGTGTTTTAAAGCTGTGCAAACTTCAACGTGCAGTGCAGTCACTCAGGGATCTTGTTTAAATGCAGATTCTGATTCAGTAGGTCTGAGATTCTGCATTTCTAACAAAATCCCAGCAGCTGCCGCTGATTCATGGACCACCCTTTGAGGAGCCAGGTTTTAGAACAGCTTATGGATTTGTGCCCATAGCACAGCCCTTGGCCCACCTGCCTAGCATAACATGGATTCACTGTGTGAAGGGTAGAGAAGGTGAAAACAGGACTGAGTTTCATGTGGACTGAGTTTCATGTGAGCTCCTTAACCAGTGGAACTGGGTTGCTCCTTTCGTGTAGCTGGCCCCTGAGCTAGTCACTTACTGTTTCTCCCCCATCTTTCCTCATCTACTGTCAAAGAAAAACTTACTCAGTGATACTTGTTAAAGCGTGGTAAGGAAGACGTTATTCAGAACCATCGTGATAGGTATAGGGACCACTGCAACGGGGTCTTACAGCGGGGGAGAGAGATTGTGCTCAACTCTGAATACAGCATGGGCCAGTGTGAGTTTATAACCAAGGAGCAGCGTGGGGTCAGCAGATGGAAAATTACTAGGAGGAAACATCAGGGGTAAGGGGAGTTCTGGCTAAACTGACCTACCAGGATTATTGCAGAAGACAGGCCCGGTGATCAGACATCACCCGGGATGGTGGAGGGTGAGGAACCCCATTAAATACCCAGGGAGATCAGAGATTGGGGAGCAGGGGCAGTTTGGGCTAGATTGGCAGCAGGGTTCTTGCTAAAACTGGATTTTATAAGGAGGTGTATAGATGGGCCTAGAAGGCGGTCCAGGGAGATCAGAGATTGGGGAGCAGGGGCAGTTTGGGCTAGATTGACAGCAGGGTTCTTGCTAAAACTGGATTTTATAAGGAGGTGTATAGATGGGCCTAGAAGGCGGCTCAGGAGCCTGACTAAAATTTGGTCAAGCAAAAGATCTTTTCACTAAACATGGGGATTGTTGTATCTACCCCACAGGACAGATACACACGGCTCAAACATCTATTCCAAATTCAGAAACTGTGATTCTGTCTTTAAAAAGCTAGACGAGAGGCTCTTGGATGAGGATGAATTAAGATTTGTCCTTAATCAGACCAGAGGAAGACACACTCCACCTGGGAACAAACAATAGGTTATGTGGGTACAAGGGCCAGCTATCCTCGCTAAGGGAGGTGTGTCAGCCACTGACCTACATTAGCACTGGTCCTCTGAGCCACCCTGAGGAGGACTCTTACTGTCCCCATTGCACAGATGAGTGGACAAAGGGACTGAGGGACGTGTCGGAAGCAGACCAGACCCCGGCTAACAGGGCCACCACTGGAACCTGGCCTGACACTCCCCTGGCCCTCCCATCCTCACCTGGAGTGACCTCAGGAGGAGATAATGATCTCACTAGAACAGAGGCAGAGGTTGATGGAAGTCCCCAAAGGACAAGTTAATCAGAAACAGAGCTTCGCCATCTCATTTGGCTGCTCTTCACTGCACTTCACATGACAGGTCAACAGTGCCCGTTGATGTTAATACGCTTCATCATTACATTGAATCGAATGCTTCTCAGCGCCACTGTTCAGTTACTCAGGGCTGCCAAGTTCACCTTCTTCCCGTGATAAACACCCCCCCCACCCCCACCAAGTTAATTGCGTATTATGCAGTGAAGCCTATTAAAATGCAGCAATCACAGGTGACAGGGATGTGCTGAGCTCTCAGGGGCCAGGCAGACACTCTGCACCTGGGCAGGCACTGTGGGACGCAGCCCGTCTCTCCTCCTCTACAGACCTTTTCTAGCAAGTCATTCATTCCTCCTCTCAGTGCCACCCTCAAGGAGCTTCCCGAGTGCTTGCTTGAATTCCCATGGATTCCTGTTGGGTTTTCCTAAATGGCTTTTCAAAACTTCCCTGGTCATTGCTATGGCAGACTATATGGGAACACGCAGTGTTCCTGGAGACAAGCTTACCTTTGCCATGTTGAGTACCCCAGGGGGGTGGTGTGTGTGCCCCTGTGGGAAGTGACCAGGGGGAAAAAATTGCAGGAATTCCCGTAGCCTGGGATCCACCTCTGTCACGGCAAGCTTCTGTCACGCACAAACCGAGACTGCAGTCAGAGGTTTGCAGGCAGAAAAGGCCCTGAGCTTTGGGTCAGTAAAGGTAGTTTCAGCTCAGTGGAATTCTCCATCCCGTCAGGAGCCCAAAGGAGTCCAGGTTTTCATTACAGAGCTGAAATTAGGAAGGAATACAAAAGTACAATGTATGGAGATCACAAAAAAAAGTCCCCTCTCCACCCCTAAAGGCATAATGTGGACAAAATCAAACAAAGTCAGTCAGCCCTGTGATAACCTGGTGGATTTTCAAGGCTCTCTGGATGGCCCAGCTTGAAGGGGCTGGTGCCATCCTGAAGCTGAGACAGCAGGCCACCGTGATGTCCCTGGGGACCCAATTATCGTGTGAGAGCCACTTCCTCTGAACTCCTGCCTCAGAATCCACACCTCCCCAGAGCAGAGAAGAGAGGCCCAAGCTGTAATCATCAATTCCACAGTTCAATTAGCACCCCATCATACTGGAGGCTTTAAGCCCCTCTGCCGGCCAGGGGAGTCACAGGCAGGCAGGCAGGCCGCTGCTGACCTTTAGGAACAAAGACACTCACTGTCTCTGGTACTTTCTTTAACTCAGTGGCCTGGGGATTCATCTCTTATGCTTTGATTAGCAATTATGAACCATATACAATTCTGGAAATTGGTAATTTTTGACAACACTGGTGGGAGATAGATATATTTGGGGGGATTTCTGAGACAAAATTGCACTCAGAATAAATCTCCCTCCTAAGAAAATCTAAAGTCCTTCCCATAGTTTACAAGGTCCCCTCCCCCCTCCACCACCACCCCCTCACACTCCTCTCTGGTCTCCCCACCTCGTTTACACTCCCTCTGCTGCAGGCATACTGTGCCCCTTGGAGTCTGTCAAATATGTCAGACCCCACCCTCCCTGACCTCAGTGCCTTTGCACCTCCTAGTCCCCTGCCAGGAATGCTGTTCCCCAGCTATTGCCTGATCACTCCCTCACTGCATTCAACACTCACCCACATGTCACTTTGTCAGACTGACCTTCGCCAGCCACCAGGAACACACACCCCCTTTCTTAAGTCAGCCACCTTATTCCTGTTTTATTAGTACCCCAAGGTGAATTTTAGGTAATCTGATGAATTTGTTTAAAGTCTCATTGATGATGTGTGCATTTTTTTAGTGGGCAAGAGCCATAAATCTGCTTCTTTTTTTAAATTAATTTTTTGTTGTTTCCTTTTCAAATGCCCTTCCTTTTGATGCACCTTCCAAAACTGAAAGACATGGATTTTGTTTCTGAAGGGAACTTTTGGCCTGATGTGACAGAGGAGCCCATTCAGATGCTGGAAGACAACGACTTTGATGAGCAAGTAAGTCAAAGTAGAGTCTGAATGAGCTTTTCATTAAAACAGACATTACATTATGTGGTGCAGTTAAATCAAAAAGGGTCAGAAGTAAGCCAAAAGTGGCATTCCAAGCCCCTACTTTCAGAGTGCCCTACTTATAATATGAACAAGTACCCCCAAGATTGCTTTTGAAGACAGCAAAGCAAAAAATAAAACACAATATTATCTAGGTGTCAAGACAAATCATGCTTTGCAGAAATCCTATGTAAAAATAAGCTTAGATTCTGGAAAGATGGAGTAAATGTATTTTCCTTATCCTTCCCACTAAGTATAACTTAAAACCCCAGACATGATATAACAAATCATGCTTTGCAGAAATCCTATGTAAAAATAAGCTTAGATTCTGGAAAGATAGAGTAAATGTATTTTCCTTATCCTTCCCACTAAGTATAACTTAAAACCCCAGACATGATATATGAGCACTCATAGGAAGACTGAAAGGTGGAGAAAAGAAGGCAGGCCGTCTGGGACCTCAGAATCCAAGGAGTGACGTGGCAGTGATTTCCCTGGGTGTTTTGTTTTGTTTCGCCTCATATATCCCAGAGTGGATGCTGGAGACAGCAATCCAGAAATGTCAACAAGCACAGGCAAAGCCCCGAGAAGAGCCAGCTCTCTCTATATGGGGCAACCTCACAAGACAGAGAGCTTTAGGCAATAACCTGCCTCATATATCCCAGAGTGGATGCTGGAGACAGCAATCCAGAAATGTCAACAAGCACAGGCAAAGCCCCAAGAAGAGCCAGCTCTCTCTATATGGGGCAACCTCACAAGACAGAGAGCTTTAGGCAATAACCCCTCTTTGTTATGACTTTATAAATATGCCACATGAATGGTTTGCCTGTTGGGGCAGCCTGGTGGCTCTAATTTCCTGTGTCAACTTACCTCTAAGACTTACAACCAGTGTTAATTTAGGTGAAAGCATTGTTACCCATCCTCTCCTCTACTGCTAAGAAACCTCCTCACAATCATAGGGCCTAACTACAATCATAAGAGTGAAACGTTGTGTCCCTAGAACCCAAAATTAAGTAGACATATTTTTCTAAACTTACAAAAGAAAAGGCAAAAACTAGATATTTGGGAGGTTTTTTTTTTAATTTAATTGGGAAATTTTGGGGTCTCAATTCATATTTAGTCCTAAACTCCTTACTTTCCATCTTGCTTCTACATTGTATCAATAAGATTTGCTTTTCAAATACTGAAATATTACATTAAAGGGAAAAAAAATAGATAACTTGAACTTAGATTTATCACACTGGATTTACTAAGATGGGAAAGTAAACCCAAGCATTTTAGAAATATTTTTCAACTAGAGTTGAAACCTACAGGAATTGTCTTAATTAAATATTTAAATTATTCAGAAACCTTCGGGACTCCTGTTCGTAGAGATTTCGCTGTGTCAGGTGGCACTGCATTCACTGGCGACACATCCACTGTGTAGCTGCGTGAGGTTCTGAAAGAACATGGCACTTCTGGGAGCATTCCAGGACATTCCAGAGAGTTCTAAAGTGTTCCACAAGACAAGCAGGCTGAGCAGGAGAGCTCCCCTCACAAGCACTTTGCCGTCCCAGGGCTTTGCTAAAGGATTTTAGGCAGTGGTGTGATACAATCAGATTTGTTTTATTTTTTGTTAGGTATTTTGATTCAAATTAACTTTTGCATCGTAGAGCTAACATGTACACATGATTTCAAAATACTGAAATACTAACGGAGGCTGTAAAATAAATATTTCAAGTCTTCACCTCCTTACCTCCCAGAAATAACTACTGTATACTGCTTCTTATGTATCCTTCTGGAAATTTTAATGCATATATAAACATACACGTCTTTTAAAACAAATGCAGATCCACAAATGGGATTGTAATATACATTCTGTTCTGTAACTTGCGTTTTCCTTAATAACATTTTGGGACTCTTTGGTATTCCATTACATCTTATCCCATAATTTAACTAGCACCCTATCAATGGATGTTTGTTTCTAGTTCTTTTTTTGTGTGTATAAAATTTTATATATTTGTATATTTATGTATATATATTGCAATGAACTACACCTTTGTTATTACCTACAAATGCAAGTGTATCTAAAGAATAAATTCCTAGCAGTCGAATGCTGGGTCCAAAGGTATCTGCATCTTTAACTGAAAAGGTATTGACCAACTTACCCCAAAATAAGTTGCCATTTTCCTGTTGCCATCAAGAGAGCATAGAGAATGCCTCCCCATCACTTCCTCACCCACCAAGGATCATAATTCTGGCCCATCCGATAGGGAGGGCAGAAATAATATCTCACTGTCGTCTTTTGCATCTCCTTCATTATGAAAGGTATTGGGCAATTTTCACATTTGTTGGTTTGTGTGTCTTTCTGTGACCGGCCAGTTTGTGTCCTTTGTCCACTCTTGCATTACATTGCTTACTTCTTTTTCCTTCTGATTTGTAAGGGCTTTTTATGTATTAAAGAACTCAGTCCTTTTTCTGACATGCATGTTGTAAATTTTTTTCCAGTTTTTGCGTGTATTCCAACCTTCTTGGTATTTTCCATGACATGGTCATTTTTAATATTTAGGTAGTTTCATTTATCAACATTTTCCCTTATGACTACTGAATATTGTTTCACTTTTAGAAAGGTCTTTCCACTCTCAGAAAAAAATTGGATAATTTATTCATGTTTTCTTCTAAGTCTCTAAGGGATCTTTTAAAAAATATAATCTGGAATTTATTGGGGGACAATAACATGGCATAAGGGATCTAGCCATAGTCCCCAACAATATTGATTGAGTTCTTTCGCCACTAACAGAATCAAATCTGCATTTTTAAAGGTCACTTTGGTGGCTTTGCGGATGACAGATTGAAGTGGGGAAGATTGCAGGAAGGAAGTTGTGTAACACTACACTAGAAGTACGAATGGACACATGATAAAAGTCTGGTTACTTAGGGCAGTGCTCAGTGCCACTGCCATGACATGGCACATATTTCTACTCTATAGTCTGGGGAGCTGAAGAGGAGAAGAGAAGAAGGGTACATTTGTAGGAAGGTAAGAAGTTTAGTTGGGGACACATTGAGTTTTAAGTACATGTAAGACACCCAGATGAAGTCCAGTTGAAAACTTGAAATAAGCAATCTAAGTCCCAGGAGAAAATTCTTGGCTGAGGATTTTAATTTGGAATCTGTATTAGTTCACTAAGGCTGCTGAAATAAAGTGCCACCAACTGAGTGGCTTAAACAACAGGAATTTATTGTCTCATGGTTCTGGAGGCAAAAAGTCTGAAGTCAAGGTGTTGGTGGGATTGGTTCCTTCCGAGCGCTGTGAGGGAGGGATCTGGTCCAGGTCTCTCTCCTTGGCTTGTAGAGGGCTGTCTTCTCCCTGTGTCTATTCACGTCATCTCCTTTCTATGCATGTCTCTGCATCCAAATTTCCCCTTTTTATAAGGACACCAGTCATATTGGATTAGGCCCACCTAAATGACCTCATTTCAACTTGATCACCTCTGCAAAGAACCTATCTCCAAACAAGGTCACTGTCTAAAATACTAAAGATTAGAGCTTCGATGTGTGGATTTGAGGGGAACACAATTTAACCCATAATAGAATCCTTATCATATGTTTAAGCCTTGGAAATGCAGGGGATTATAGGACGTTTTTGTCTAACTACTGCAGTTAGATAATACCCCCTTCCTCATAAAACACATAAAGCTTGCCAAACACATAAAAGCACAAGTGTTACTTGGTTTCATGTGTGAGCCTAGGAGCTTTTGGTTTGCAGTTAGTGAGGAGAAAGGTTTTTTTTTTTTTCCTTTTTTTTTTTTTACTGACCGGCAACGGGATCGCAACCCTCGGTGTTGCGACCGCACCGCGCTCAGCCAGTGAGCAGGAACCGGTCTCCACATGGGATCCAAACCCTCGGCGGAAGCGCCGCCACGCTCCCAAGCGGCACACTCTCCAGTGCGCCACCAGGCCGGCCCATGGGAGAAAGGTTTTTGGTGGGTGAGGGGGGATCCAGAAAAAAATGGTGGGAGGGGATGGTACCATGTCTTAATTCTGATCTAAATGCCATTGATGGGAATTGAGCCCCTAAGGTTAGGGTGACAAGGTCAGTCATTTATGAAAACTAATTATGACACACATCATGAAATTCTGGACACAAGCAGAGCTGCTGTAGGGTCCAGGTGACAAAGTGTGGCACAGATTTGGAGGGTCCTTTCCCCTGATGTCTATACCACTCTGTCCCCCAATGATTGGACGCTCGGTACACTGAGGCAGCAGCTATGGCACAGACACTGGCATGCTCATAAAATGTAGCAACACAGCTTGGCAAAGCAGCACTTCTCCAAGCAACCTGATAGGTGACAGATGTGGACAAGCAGGGCCAGAGCCAGAGAAGAATAACAGAGTGAATGCCACATGGGACCTGCAGCTGCAGTACTTGTCTGTGTTAACTCCTCAGGCACCTTTTGAAGGAGGACCAGAAACTCCCAGGGTACAACCTAGGGAGCGGAAGCTAAAGCCCTCCTCTTTGGATGGGGACTATCAACCTACACTTTGGTTATTCTGACAACTCAACTCTTTTGCTATTTTTAGTTCACTATCACACGCTCGTTTTTATTTCTATGACATACTCCTGCATCCCAAATCTTGACATGCAAATTATTTTGTTGCAAGAACCAGAGATTTACCCAAGAAGGGTCTCTGGGCATGGGAGACCTCATCCCTGAGGTGCCCAATACACCTACCATGACAATAAGGATAATCATACTCTATACGTGGGGCAAGCAAATGGGACAAATCCCGTAAGATGTCACATGTGCTGGGTAAATGGAATGGGGTGGCACAGCCTAGATAGGATGAGAACCTCTACTGGACCCCCCCAGTTGGGTCTGCTGTCTGGTAGACTCCAATGGACACGGTATTTTCTGGTGAACAGAACATAGAATGCAGTGGGGATGGTGACAGGTCACTGGCCTAGGCAAATAGGAAGTCATTCCATCCCAAGGGAAGGATTGCCAACAGTGAGGAATTTACTGGCAGCAAGGCCCTTAACCTTGACCTGTGCTGAAGCACTAATTCAGGCAATAGGGAGAGGTGGGGTTCAGAGTTTAGAACTGAGACCAGCCAGACCTAAGGCACCCCAGCATTCTCCCAACCTAGAAACACCAGCCAATCATAAGCCATATTCTTGTATCTGTGCCAGGTCACATGCAGCTTTAGAAGTGTTGGTCTTTCACTTATTACAGGAGGCTAATGAGTTAATGGGGTAGTATCTATTATCACATATTGAACAATAACACCTCAACCTGTAGGTAAACAGGGACAAGGCAATGTGACTGATCCCTAGCTTTCCTCTCTAGGAAGCCAACTCTCAGCTTCTATCAAAAGGGATCCAAAAAAGAAGCTCTTGTGAGGAGCCATCTAGGGGTCAGTCCTGGTGAACAGCACAGACCTGGGATAGAACAATCAAATTTACAAAATAAAAGGGCAGCTTCTCACATTACTTTGGAAGAATCTTTGAACACAGAGCTGCTCAGCACAGTGAGGTGCTAGATGCTGTATCGCTTCCCCGAAGACCCCTTCCTCTCATTGAATAAACGAACCACACTCGGAGCTTGGCCACTTGTGGGTCACAGAAAGCCTGCTTTGCTCTTAAAGCGTGGAAGCAGTTTCATGTTCTATAGCCATCTCCGTGTTTGGAAAAAGAGGCTAATTTTATGTTCTTAAAAGATTTCTTGGCAAACTGATGTAAAAAAAAAAACTCTTGAGGGAATTGGGGAGCAAAAAGTAGGTACAATGGTAAAGGAAATACTCTTTCAAAGAATTCATGCCCCCCACCCTACTTTTCCATTTGTGCTTTTTGAATAAGATGTTGAAATGCCACCTGGTACCTTTGAGAGTCAGAGAAACGATTAACTAATAAATCACTAATTCTCATTTTCTGGATATTTTATTCTGTGGTCCTCTTGTAGTTTTTCAACAGCTCCTACCAGGCAGTGTTTAGGAAGATAATCAAAGAAATGGCTGCTCGCAATGAACTGGAAGAGGATTTTGACATTCCCCTGGCTGAGCTGCTGGAAAGTGAAAACAGAAGGAAACTGGGAATTCTGTAAGTGTCTGGAGAGATCAAGCTATTGGTTAGTGGGCTTGGGAAGGCCAGAGGTAGCAGCAGGGAGAGGTAAATTGGGCCACCAGGGAAAAGAGCAAAACCAGGGCCAGGCAGGCCCTCGGAGTCAGGAAGCAAGTCCAGGCCAGGCACAAGGGCAAAGGTAAGGTCCGGATCAGGTGGACAGAATGCTCCGGCTGCCAGACCAAGATCAAAACTCAAGAGCAAGGAAATCCTTTTTTTTTTTTTTTTTTTTTTTAAGAGCTCCTCATTTCTTTTTATTAGATACATAGATCTTGAGTGTGTGCTGAAAGCTGGCTTTACTGCCATGGCTTTAGATATGGACTTCTCAAGCCCAGAACCCTAATATATGTTTTTTTCTTATTTTGAATCTTATATTTATAATAACATAAGACAGTTCTCCTGAATCCTAGGCCAATGTTATCAATTCATTGAAAGCATCATTTTGGGGTTTTTTGTTTGTTTGTTTGTTTGTTTTAATTTTATTTTACTTCTCAATATACATTGTAGTTGATTTTCACGCCCCTTTATCCGTTCCGCTCCACCCCCTCTCCCCGCCCACATCATATTTATTCACTTGACTTAAAAAGTTCAAGGAATTTTTGTGATTGTTGTAATCTTCCCCCCCACACACACACCCTTTATTTGTTTGTGTGTTTGTTTGTTTGTTTGTTTGTTTGTTTGTTTGTTTATAGCTCCCACAAATAAGTGAGAACATGTGGTATTTCTCGTTCTGTGCCTGACTTGGTTCACTTAATATAACTTTCTCTAAGTCCACCCATGTTGTTGCATGGCAGTATTTCATTCTTTTTTATAACAGAGTAGTACTTCACTGTGCAGATATAACACAGTTTCCTTATCCACTCATCTGATGATGGACATTTGGGCTGGTTCCAACTCATGGCTTATTGTAAATAGAGCTGCAATAAACCCTGGAGTACAGTTATCCCTTCAACATGGTGATTTCCATTCCTCTGGGTATATTCCCAACAGTGGAATAGCTGGGTCATATGGCAGATCTATCTGTAATTGTTTGAGGAATCTTCATACCATTTTCCATAAAGGCTGCACCATTTTGCAGTCCCACCAACAGTGTATGAGAGTTCCCTTTTCTCCGCAACCTCTCCAGCACTTATAATTCTCAGTCTTTTGGATTTTTGCCATCCTAACTGGAGCGAGATGGTATCTCAAAGTGGTCTTGATTTGCATTTCCCAGATGCTGCATGAAGTTGAGCATTTTTTTCATGTGTCTGTTGGCCATTTGTATACCTTCCTTTGAGAAATGCCTTTTCAGCTCCTTTGCCCATTTTTTAATTGGGTTATTTGGGTTTTTTTGCTGTAAAGTTGTTTGAGTTCCTTGTATATTCTGGATATTAATCCTTTGTCAGATGTATATTTTGCAAATATTTTCTCCCACTCTGTTGGTTGTAAGAGCAAGGAAATCCTAAGCATTCTAAGTATCCATCCTAAGCATGGATAGGATCAAAGGCTGGCAGTGGTAGAAGTTGGAAATACAGGGCAAGAAAAGACTTGGAGGGACTATGAACTTGTACAGAAGTCTGGGGAGCAAGGCTCAGACCCCTGGGCCTCTAAGAGAGGAGGAAATGTGGCATCCAGACCCTGGTCATCTGCCCAGTGATTTCCCTAGCTTCATCCCAGGCTGCCTAATGTTTTCCCATGCTTCCTGGAGGAGGAGAGCCCTGAGCTTCACTGACCTGGGGGTCAAGGCCAAGGCCCCTATCTGGAGGGGTGAATGCTAAGGTTATTGCACACCTTTTGTTGGCACCAGGTCTTTCTAGCTGACAAGGCTCCAGGTCATAAAATGCTCCAGAACCCATTTGTACATCTAGCCTGTGGTGCAGGACATGCTCTCAGCTTGGAAGTCTGGGTTTTCCTTACATGTTGCTAGAAACCTGAGAGAGCAAGATGTGGGTCAGTCCCCTGTGGTCTGTTGCAGACTCCCAGCAGTGGCACCAGGAACAGGCTGTAGGGGACGGGGTGCCCTACCTCATTGCTCCGGAGAGTTCAGGCATTCACAAAAGTCAGGAGGAGATCGACTGCCAGCAACTCCTGCTGTAGGCTCAGTAGAGTTGTGGGGCAAGAGGTCCCTGAGGATTCTCTAGGAATGGGGAACGCAAAACACACAGAGCAAAACACAAAGAACTCCCAAGCTTTCGGATCAGCAAAAACAAACAGCAAATGCCATCTCGCCTTTCTTCCTGTTTAAGCCTGTAACGGAGGATCGTTCTCACCTGACTGCCCTCAACACATATTTCCTGAGAACCTACTGTGTGCTGATCTAAGCTCTAGGGATGCAGTAGTGTGTACCCCAGAGTCTGCTGTTGAGGTGCTGTCTGGTGGGGATTCCACTTGCTTGCAAAGGTGGGCAAAAAGCCAAGGAAGCAACACCCAGCCCTTCCCAAAAGGGCACTGAATGCCTCTGGCTGGATCCCCTTACCAGAGTCTAACTCTTGTCTGCATTTGACATCCTGTTCTCAGTGAAGGACAGGCCTCCGCCCCACCCCACTCCTTGGTCCTTATTTTTTCACCAGTGCCAGTAGGCTAAGTAACCGGTTCCATTGAAAGTGCTTGCAAATAAAATGAATAGTGTTTGGTACAAATGGGCTACAAGGATCTCTTTCTCAAGTTCCCCTATTGCTTCTCTGCAAATAGTGAATCCTCACTCTCTGCTAGGTTTGCACCTAGCACCTAGCATCTAGCACAGCCCTTCCTAGCAAAGGATGTTTGCTTCCTGGGGTTGCTTGGGGTTAAATTATTATGCTCTCTTCGAGAATCTGAACCAAGAACTTGAAACCTGTCAAGTCACTAGCTGGGTCACTCAGTGGTTAGAGAGTGGTACTGATAACACCAAGGTCCAGAGTTCCATCCCTGTACCAGCCAGCAAAACAAAAACAAAACAAAAAAACCTGTTGTGTCAAAGTCCTCCTTCTCAGATCCAATTAAGCCTGGGAATCTCACCCTTTCTAGCACATCCCCTTTCAAAGGGGCATGAGCTGAGAACCAGGAAACATAGCTGCCCTGGAAAGCACCCTTACTGTGAAGTGAAACAGTTGAAGCCATTGAAATGCCAGGCCAACTCTCATTGTATCTTCACATGAGGGTGGTAAAGGGCTTGATCATTTTGAAAGTCGGTGCCTTGCGTGTCTTTCACGATAAGTTATTGTGAGTGAGCCTATTTGAACTTTTCCTATTAAAGGCAAAGGAGTTTCCAGTACACTGTCCAGTTCACAGACAATGCTGTTTTTCCAAGCTGTTTCCTGATGCAGCCCTCACTAGGACAGGGACAAGCACAGAAAATCAAGCTGCACGAGTTTAGCTCAGAGAGTCACACTTGCCTAGGGGACCTCTTGGACCTTCCTGTCCTGTTCCTGATCCCCAAGATGACCCTAATTGCTTTCATTTGGAAGGGCTTAGGGGCCAGCCCATGTGCCTTGGTTGACAGCTGGAGACCAGGAGGGAAGCAGGGAGTCAATACCATATGTCATGCCTTTATTCCTGAGCGTTAACTGGAGGGTCAGAAAGCAGAGCGTGGTCCCAGCTTTCCACCTGTGTGAACAGCTCAGCCAGCTCTAGCACTGCCTGACTCTGGATCATGACACGTAAGCATGAATTTAGGCTTGGCTTTTAAAGACGATTCACCTTCCTTTTAGGTTGAAGAAAAACTTTGAGACATATAAGAAAGCAATCCTGTGGATTTTGAAGCGGCGACGTGAAGGTCAGTGGTGCTCTTCTCTTCCCTGTGACTGGCTCTCCTGTCCGCCACTCACAGCCTCGCCCCTTCTGCTGTGTGCATAAAGGAGGCGGGACTCCCTGGTGCACCTGCTGGGCAGGGAGATCCTAGCTGCAGGGGATGAAACACTGAGTGGGACAGACACAGTCTAGGACCTCATGGGCTTGTCCCTTCGTGTGCGTGGAGAAGGGGGGAGGATAGATAAAAAGGTAGGGAATTACCATATAGAAGGTTAAGTCCTACGATGGGAAGGGGATGCCATGAGACTACAGAGAAGGGGATCTAGCCCAGATTTGGGGAAGGAGGGATCCAAGAAGGCAATATTAATGCAAAATTTGGGAAGCCCTTTTGCCAGGAGACTGAAGACATTTGGTGTCCAGCTGTTAAGATTTGCCAGTCATGCAGGTTACCAGTTTTTTCAATCTAATCATGGAAAGCTTGAGTCAAGGGGCTAAGCTATTGGGCTACTTAATTCAGAAACTCAAAACCACTATATGGAATATCTTTCAGATGACGAGATCCAACTAATGTGAAATGACAGCACCCGTGGGAGACATAGCTAATCAATCATGGTACTTTGAGCCAGATCACAGCCCCAGATTCCCTCTCAAGAGTGCACTCTCCCCCCCCCCCCCCCCCTCCATACCAATTTACATCCCTGACCTAACTGTTAAGGAATAATTGCTGTGGGCTAGATACTTTCACGTACACTATCTGATTCGAACGGATCTTCCTAACCACGTGAAGTAGGATAAAGAAACTAAGGCTAAGAGAGGCTGAGTGACCGGCGTAGATAACCCAGCAATTAAATGGAAAAGCCATGCTATGCCCAAGACCTCTCAGGGCAAGTGCGGGGCTCATGCCCTTGGCACGCTCAGTGAACAACAAAAGGCCAGTGTGTCTGGAGAAGAAAACGTGGGGGGCCATCTAAGCCTGGGCCTCATGTCCTCATTGGAGTTACGGGCAGGGAGAAAGAGGAATTCCCACCTGTAGTTACCAAGGTGGGAGGGCCCTGCCGCCCACTAAGACTCACACAATGGGGTACCCCCAAAACAAGAAGGGGGTTTCAGATTCTCAGCAGCCAAAAACACAACAACAAATATCTATTACTCTAATTGTGTCATACCTGGATAGTTTCTGTTCCTCCTTAGCCGTAGCCACCTGTGTCATTCCTCAGCACCTTATCAAGGCATACAGTAGGCACTCAGTAAGTGTTTCTTGAATGGATGCATGCATGCATGATCTTTTGCTCCTTTGGGGGGAATATAGTCCCTGCAGGACACTCCACTGTCATATGCTGAGGGTAGGACATGAAATTTGATATAATACGAATGGCCGGATTCCTCTGAACGCCTTCCCCCCCCCCACACCCCTTTCCAATCCCTGCTTCTTTGGACAACTGAAGCCTAGAAAGTTTGAGCTTTTTATACAAAAATCAACATTTCTAATT
This sequence comes from Galeopterus variegatus, assembly GCF_000696425.1. NCBI lineage: Eukaryota > Metazoa > Chordata > Mammalia > Dermoptera > Cynocephalidae > Galeopterus > Galeopterus variegatus. The sequence goes on from NW_007726773.1 coordinate 36,820, forward strand.
GATAAGAGGCATCTCCTCCATGTTCCTGCTGTGGCCACTGCCAAAGGAATCTTCTAGCCACCTCTGAGATGCAAACTCATTTACTTCCAGTATCCAACCCATTCTTCCATATTCCAGATACACAACCCCATGTCTCTGAACACTCCAATTTCCAAACCAAGGCTAACTTCATGGGCATGTGACCTGTGAAGTCACACAGGGCTCCTCATTTGGAAGAGCCCTGTGCTTGGTTTAAAACTGCTGTCACTGTCTTGAAATTCTTATTAATTTTAGAACAAGGGTCCCTGAATTTTTATTTTGCACCGGGCCTCTCGAATTATAGAGCCCTTCCTGTTCAGAACCATTGATCTGGTGAAAAGAAGCAGGAGAACGTTGCACAGCTTGTATCATGAACCTTCAAAATACAAAGCTCTTTTTTGAAGACACAGAAATATTGACCTCCTACTATGTAGCAGGCACGACACATGCATTATTTCACAGTAACTCCACAGGTAACTATAGGCAGCATTATCCCATTTTAAGGAATCTCAGGCTCAGACACCTTCATCTCTCCCCCGAAATTCTAGACTTCCTCACTCCCATCTTTTTGTCTCTTTTTGTTTCCAGCACAATCTTCTAAAAGCTCATCCCTGGCCTTCCACTGCCTTCAAGAAAATGTCCACATTCCTCATACAGCTTACAAGGCTCTCGATTTTTCCTTTCCAGACATGCTGGCTTTTTTGTCATTCATCAAATGGGCCAAGCGTCTCTTGCCACAGGGCTTGTACCTACTGCTCCTTCTGCCTAGAACTCTCTCGGCTCCAGCATCCCTGTGGCTCGCTCCCTCACTTCATTCTGGGATGTTAAACGTCACCTTCTCGCAAATACTTTTCTTGGCTACCCTTTATGAGCCAGTGCTCACACACACACGTGCACACACATATCTCTTTCCATCCTCCCTGCCCTGCTTAATTTTTTTTTCAGAGCACACATAGCCATCTGGCATGTTATATTTTTATCTATTCACTTGTTTAGCATCTGTCTCCCCTGAGACAGCAGGGACTATAGCATCCGTGATACCTAAGACAGTCGCCAACACAGAGGCACACAATAGATGGTTATTGAGTGAGCGAATGAGCATGAACGAGTGATCTAGCCCTGCTCGCCTGTCCTGAATCATCTGCCCCCCCTGGCCGGCTCCCACTCGAGCCTTCCCCACACAGGACCTATGCCAGGACTCCCACTGGCGTGCACAGGCTCGCCTCCCACCAGAAGTCTCCTCGGCTTCAAAGCCTGGCCAAGTTCCCTCCCATGAGCACTCATGGCACCCTTGGTTGGCCCCAGCGGTGGGATGTCCAGGGCGGTCAGTTAAGTCAGCCTAACCGAGTTGGTGAGCAAGCCAGGGGCCCCGTGTTCCCACCGAGAGCACCCCGGCTGGTCCCACAGCTGGAAGCTCCTCTCCATGGCTCCTCAGCTGCCGCTGCTGTGTTCGACCCTTACCAAGAGGCACTGGGAGCAGCGGTTGTCCCTCAGTGGTCCTCACTCGTTTAGTTCCAAAACTCAATTGTTACAAAAATGGACAAAAATGAATATAAAAAGAAATCTGTTGCTATGAACACTAGGTTGAATGCTTTTAAAAAATTCAATAAGAAAATGGTTTTAAAAAAAAAACTGCTTTGAATTAGATGTGGACCAAACATGCCCAAAAGATTGGGAAATGTATAGACATTTTTTTTAACTCTATGATTCTGTACTCAGACTATTTAGAAACTGCCAAAACTGAAGATGATCAATAATAAATGATGGGTGTGGTTTGAGCAAAAATGATCACAGAGCCCCTATCATCCCTTCCGCACTCGAAGGAAAGACCTTGCCCCATATTTTAAATGACATGTTAATATACGTTTCTGATTTAAGGTAAAATAACACGTTTAAGGTACGTTTCCTCTTTTAACGACTCCTCACGTTAGCCTATTTTTTCAGTTAGTAGCCACATTTTCTGCTGGGTGAGGAGTACTCCCCACCCATGACACTGTGGTCGCCATATTGCTGTGTCACCCCCACCCCCACCTCTGCACTGGGTGGTCGTCACCATTGTACCCAGCACCTAGCGCTGGGCTGGCACGCATTAGGGCCTTGATAAATGTGTGTTGAATGAATGAATGAAAAAACAGAAAGAGCTGGAATTTCAACCCCTACGTTTCAAAGGCCTTGCTCTGCCGACTGCCTGGCAGCTTTCCTTGCTTGGAGGTCAATGGCTGATCCCTCAAACTCCTTTCGACACCTTGAGAGATACAGAATCATGTTTTCTTTCTCTTTTCCACCAAAAGCAGGTCAAAAGTTGACAGAGTTGTCCACTCTTACATTTCATTTATTTACTCAACCACCACAATTTGAGGAGCCTGAGAAAGAAAGAATCAAAAAACGTCGTGTTGTTCGTCCTAAAAAGAAGTTACAACTAGATACAGAATGGATAATGGTAAAGACAAAGGTAAGTGTGGCAGTGCAGTGGTGTTTTGTGTGTGTGTCAGGCATACACACACCCTCAGAAAGCTGTCAGGACCAATACACAACGTGAACACACACAAGAAAAATGTATCCAGTACAGAGAGGTACAGCTGAGTGTGTGGGTTATTGGCAAACTGACTAGGATTTTTACTAGGATTCATTGAGATTCTTCTGCCTGTATCAGGCAATTGGATAGGGGTGGAATGGAATAAAGGAAATATATAATATATAGGTCCCTCCCCAATAAGTTAAAATCCATATCAAAATAAATCACACAGTGAATGGATAAACTGCAGTACAGCCATATAATGGAATATTATTCAGCACTAAAAAGAAATGAGCTATCAAGCCATGAAAAGACATGGAGGAATCTTAGACACCCATGACCAAGTGAAAGAAGCCAATCTGGAAAGGCTACGTATGGTATGATCCCAACTGCATGATGTTCTGGAAAAGGCAAAACTTACAGAGACAATAAAAAGATCAGGGGTTGCCAGGAGTTGGAGGGAAGAAGGGATGAAGAGGCAGAGCACAGAGGATTTTTAGGGCAGTAAAACTGTTCATACTATAGTGTTTACATGTCATTAAACACTTGTCCATACAACACCAGGAGTGAACCCTCATGCAAACTGTGGACTTCGGGTGATAACGATGTACCCATGTGGACTCATTAATTGCAACAAATGCACCACTCCGGTGAGGGATGTTGATAGTGGGGAAGGCTATGCATGTGGGGGTGGGTCAGGGGGAATATGGGAATCTCTGTACTTTCCACCCAATTTTGCTGTGATCTGCTCTAAAAAACCAATGACATGGTATATGAGGAGACTTCAAAAAAGTTTAGGGAAAAATGGAATTAAAAGATAAAAAATTTTAAATACAAACTTATTTCTCAACATAAGCTCCATCAAGTTTAAGACAACTTTACAAGTGATGATACTAGCCACTTGCTCCATCCCTAAAGAACTGAGGGTCCTGGGAATTTAACCAAGTCAATACAGTTTTTTTTTACATTATTAACTGAGAAAAATTAGTGCCCCTTAAAAAATTTTTAAGATTAGCAAACAGAAAGAAGTCAGAAGGAGCCAAATCAGGATTTTAAGGTGGATGCCTAATGGTGTCCCATCAAAACTTCCACAAAATTGCCCTTGTTTGATGAGGAGAATGAGCAGGAACACTGTCGTGGTGGAGAAGGGCTCCCTAGCAAAGCTTTCCGGGGCATTTTTCTGCTAAAGTGTTGGCTCACTTTCTCAAAACACTCTCATCATAAACACATATTATTATTCTTTGGTCAACAATTAAAATGCCCTGAGCATCCCCCCAAAATCGGTGCCATGGCCTTTGCTCGTGACCATCTGCTTTTGCTTTGACTGGACCACTTCCACCTCTTGGTGGCCGTGGCTTTGATTGTGCTCTGTCTTCAGGATCATACTGGTAAAGCCATGTTTCATTTCCTGTTACAGTTCTTCTAAGAAATGCTTCAGGATCTTGATCCCGCTTGTTTAAAATTTCCCTCTAAAGCGTTTCTCCTGTCTGCAGCTGATCTGGGTGCAACAGTTTTGACACCCTTCAAGTGGAGAGTTTGCTCAACTATAACTTTCATCAGAATTCTGTAAGCTGAACCAATAGAGATGTCTATGGTGTTGGCTACTGTTTCTGCTGTGTATCATCAGCCCTCATCAATTAGAGCACAAACAAGATCAATTTTTTCTTCACAAATTGATGTGGGTGATCTGCTGCTGTGGACTTCATCTTCCGTATTGTCTCATTCCTTCTTAAAACGAGTTATCCGCTTGTAAACTGCTGACTTCTTTGGGGCATCGTCATTATAAGCTTTTGATGAAGCATCAGTGATCTCATCATTCTTCCACCCAAGCCTCACCATAAATTTGATGTTTGTTCTCGCTTTAATTTTAGCAGAATTCATGTTGCTCTGATAGGGACTCTTGTTAAACTGATGTCTTATTCTTCTTAGTGCTTCAAACTAGGTGCTGCTCAGACCTGTCATAATGAGTTGGTACTAGTTTATTTTGGTGCAAAAAAGTTTTTCAGTTCATGCATAGTTTTTTCATAGTACACATTTTCCATTAACTTTTTGAAGACCCCTCATTTTTATGAAGACTAATACTATAAAGTCATAAATGAAAACTAGTCTCAAAATGTTAGAGTTATTGAGAGTGAGCTAATAATCAGTTCTGAAATTCAAAAAAGAGGCATTAAAGTGGGGACTCTTTCTAGGTGTGATAAATTTTTTTGCCTTCAGTAAATGTGTCGAGAACATACTATGCCCTTCACCAGAATCTTCTAGGTGCTGCGGACAGAGGGTTCAACAAAACAAAGCCACTGCTCCATTGAGCTAATTTTCCAGGTGGGAAAAGAGCCAATATACAAATATACTACTCGGTGCTATGTCAGCTATTGTAAGGCGGCCACACAGGAAAAGCAGCAGAAGGGGCTCTCCAGTTGTTGTGTCGGGAGAGGAGTTGCCATCATACTTGTAGGGCTATAGGGATGGCTGGCTGGGCCCAGTGCCATTTGAGCCTAGGCATGTATGAAATGAGGGAGTGAGCCATGAAGATTCCTGGAGGAAGGGCATTCTACGCAGACCCAAGTGCAAAGGCCTCAAGGAGAGCTGTGAGCAAGTGAGGAAGGGATAGGGAATTAGCTTGGGTTCCCAGATTAGGCAGAGCAACCACCTCAAGGACACAAAACCTTTATTAGTCAGGACAACACTGATTAGCTGCTGACACAAATGTTTCCCAAAACTAATAAACAGATGTGTATTTCTTGCTCACCTCGTGTCTATTTTGAGCCTTGTAGCTCTTTTGAGTGGCTTTCCTCCAAGCTGGTCAGTCCATCAGAGGAGGAATGCATAAAGAAAATGTGATATATATATACACTGGAATACTATTCAGCCTTAGAAAAGAAGGAAATCCTGTCATTGTGACAACGTGGATGGACCTGGAGGACATTATGTGAAGTGAAATAAACCAGGCATAGAAAGACAAATACCACATGATCTCATTCATATGTGGAATCTGAAAAAGTTGAACTCAAAAAAATAAAATAAAATTGAATAGAATTAAATCAAATTAAAAAGTTGAACTGATAGAAGCAGGAAGTAGCCAGGGATTGCAGAGCAGGGGAAATGGGTAGATGGTGACCATGAGAGATAAAATTTTAGTTAGATAGGAGGAGTAAGTTCAAGAGATCTGTTGTACACCCTGGTGACTATAGTCAATAACAATATATATTGTGTACTAGAAAATTGCCACAGGAGTGTATTAGTCTGTTTCTGTTGCTTATAAATACCTGAAACTGGAAAGTCCAGGGAACGTATCTGGTGAGGGTCTTGGTGGTGGTGACAGTGACCCAGGAGTCTCACATGTCAGAAATGGAGCAGAGAGAGATTAACCTCCTCACATGCTCTCCTTTTAAAGCCCTCAGAACCATGCTCCTGACCACCATTTTTAATCCATTCACTACAGCATGGTCCTACAATCCAATCACCTCTTCAAGGCTCCACCTTTCAATTACCATAATAGGATTTCCAACCCTCTTAACAGTCACAGTGGGGGCCAAGCCTCTAACACATTAAACTTTGGGTGGTCCACAATTCAATCCACTGCAGAGAGTAAATTTTAAGTGATCTCATCACAAAAAAATAAGTATGTGAAGTAATCCAAATGTTCAATAGCTTGATTTAGCCATTCCATAATGTGTACATACATCAAAACATTATGTTGTAGACCATAAATATATACAATTCTTGTCTGTCAATTTAAAAAAAAATTTAAAGGCACTTCTTTAGGTTTAAAAAAAGAGCAATGATTTGTAGACTAAATGTTGAAGGTGGCTGGAATTCTAATGGTCGAAGGCAGTGTCAGGAACAAACCTGCAACTCAGGGGGCAGATTGCTAGCATGTGGCTCCCGTCTTATTGGATAACTTTGTGGAAGTCATTTGGCCAGTCTTAAACAGGGAAAAATGGTCGTGACCCTAATTGTAGGGTTATTGTATTGTGGAAGTAAAGTATTTAGTGCAGTGCTGCGTGTAGGGAAAGGGCTTGCGGTGACTTAGCTATGCCATCACCATCACCTCTAGGAGTGGTTTCTGCCCCGGTGCCCAGGGTCCTGGGCATTTATAGGCAGTGCCCTGGGGACCTGCCCCCGAGGCAGCTCCTCCTCCAGCAGAGCTGCATCTCTCTCTCTTATCCTCTTGTATTGTGGGGGCTGGTTGGTTAGTTCACTTGTTTAGATTGTGCTGCTGATAACACCAAGGTCAAGGGTTTAGACACCCTTACTGGCCAGCTGCAAAAAAAAAAAGAAAGAAAAATTAGATTTCAACATTCTGCGGTAAGCTCTCTTTGAACAAAGGATTCTTCAACTGTTAAAAAATAATAGGCTGGTCAGTTAGCTCAGTTGTTTAGAGTACGGTGATAGAACACCAAGGCCAAGGGTACTGTTCAGCCACACACACACACAAAAAAACAGTCTGAGCCCATCTAGTGGCCATGGTGCCCATCCTGACCCTAACCGTCCACTCCCAGACTCAGCCGACAGCACAGCCCCCGCTTCGTGCTGTTGTTGGACGCAAGAGCCCTTGCTTACTGGAGCCTCGCCTCACTGGAGACATTCAAGCAAAAGCCGGACATCAGAAAAGGTGACTAATAAACGTACCAAAAGAACATCTTGCACAAATACCAGAATCTGATCAGATAAAATAGTTTAAGGAATTTCTTGGAACCTACCACCAGCTTACAGAAATGTGCTTTTTGGACTGTGTTAAAGACTTCACAACAAGAGAAGTAAAACCTGGAGAGAGACTGCCTGCTCAGACCACTGCTTAGAGAAATATTTCTTAATGATGCAAAGAATACCCATGAGATTTCAGGAATATCATATTCAGCAGAGTGAAGCTCTGGCAACCATAGCAGAACTCCTTGGCCAACTACTCTAGAGAAGTCCTGATGGATGAACTTTCAGTGAAAGATTGCCAACAGCTGTGGCACTGGAAATGAAGATTCGTGTGTTAGCAGTAGCCACTGAACGCAGTGACCACCACGGTAAACTGTCTGTCATGACTGGCAAATGAAAACCACTGGAGAAACAAAATTACTATTTACCAAGAATGATTAAAATAGAAGGTCTTCTTGTTCAATTAAAATAATAAGATGCAACATTTGTTGAGGCCTTGATTTAGCAGCTCAGTCATTTGATTAGAAAAATAAACCATTGTTTCTTCAAAAAAAAATTAAGTCATAGTTTGAAAATCACTAATCTGTCTTCTAGTTAGATTAATGGAGAATACTAGATGGCCTGAAAAGCCTTCCTGCTACAAATACCTGGGAATTGAAATAAAACATAAGAAGCATCCTTTTAAATGCAGAGTGGAGACTGTAAGAAAGTAAGGGAAATAACCAATGCCAGAAATAGAAAAAAAAAAACTGTAAAACTAGCAGAGTGGGCGTGTGATCCAGAGGTTGGGAGATGGGCGTGTGTGCTGGGGAAGCGGGAGAAGCATGTGTCTTGACAATCCAGGGGCTTGGGTTTTAACACCAGCATTGGGACAGGAGACAATTGGAGGACACACATTCTTTCCAAGTGCATGTGAAACATCTACAGTAACTGATCACACACACACTAGGCCACAAAACAGGTCTCAGCAAACACTAAAGAGATGACATCATACAGACTATGTTCCCCTGCCCCAAAGCATTTTAATTAGTAATAATAAAAACACACCCAAAAGCACTTTATACATTGGCAAATTTAAGAACACACTTGTAAATAACTCTGGTCAAAGAAGAAATCATATTGGAGATCTGAAAATATTGAGAATGGAGTAAAAATGAAAGGTAAGTATCTACACTCATGGGAAAGAGCTAAAACAGTATTTTGAGAGGAACATTATAGCTTTAAACACCTATTAAAGAAGGAGGAGGAGGAGGATCATGAAGAAGAAAGACAAAAACCAATGAGCTCAGCATTCAATTCAAGGAATTAAAAAAACAAAATAGAATAACATAGAAAACCCACGGGAAGCGGGAGGATATAAATGATAACAATAAGAGCAGAAATCAGTACAACAGAAAACAAAGAAATGACAGAATAAACAAATCAAAACTGGTTCTTTGAAAAGATGAAGAAAATTGGCAAATTTTCAGTGCCTCAAGGGCCCACCTGGGGACCCGAGGCATGGAGAAGGGGACTGGAACCCCCTCCCACAATCAGGCACACTGCACCAGCACCTCAGGGCCAGCCCAGTGACCCGAGGCATGGACACTCCCCACAACCAGGGACACTGCACCAGCACAAAGGAGCATGCCAAAATCATCACCTCCATGTGGGTGGCCCACCACAGCCACCACTATAACCATGGCTATCATGAAAGTGGCTAGATGGTCTGCCAGCCACTGCAGTGCATTGACACAAGGAGAGTCACCAGCAGAGATAAAAGAAGAGAGGGTCAGCCTGTGGCTCACTTGGGAGAGCGTGATGCTGACAACACAAGGTCAATGGTTAAGATCCCCTTACCGGTCATCTTTTAAAAGAAAAAAAAAAAAATAGAAGAAGAAGAGAATGTCTCTCTCCACGAAGCCCATTTCAGAGTGACAGAAGAAGCATCTGCTCTATGATAATATTGGGGGACCTGAACACACCTCTCAGCATTGGACAGATCATCTAGGCAACAAACCAACAGAGTAACCATTACTCTTTCAGAGGGAGAAAAGAAATCTAGGGTAATTAGAGAGGGGAAGCAGTGGGGGGTGGGGAGAGATTGGGCAAAAGGCATAAAAAATAATTATGATTTGTAACAATATATATGCTAGTAATATTGATTTGATCAACATATCTCAACGTTGAACCCCCAAAATATGTATAATCAATTTTGATTCAATAAAAATTTTAAAAAAAACCATAGGCAAATATTATTACAAGGTTGATCCAGAAAAGAAAAGAGAAGGTATAAATAATATAAAAAGAATGAAGATATGTTGAAGTCCTAATCCCCTGTGCCTCAGATTGCGACTTTATGTGAAAAAACAGTCTTTGGGGATGTAATTAATTAAGATTAGGTCCTCCTGGGTGGAGTAGGCGGTCTCCCTAATCCAATATGAATTATGAGCAGATGGCCATGTGAAAACACAGAGATCACCATGTGAAGATGGAGGCAGAGATTGGGGTATGTATTTACAAGACAAGAAACATCATAGATCACGGTCTATCTCCAAAACCTAAGAGAGGAATGGAAGAGATTCTTCCTCAGAGGCTCCAGAAGCAACTAAGTCTGTCAACACCTTGATTTCACACTTCTGGCTTTCACAATGAGGAGAGAATAAATTCCTGTAGTTTTAAGCTGTCCAGTTTGCAGTACTGTATTACTGCAACCCTAGGAAACTAATACAATCAATTACCATTCGAGTGATTGAAATGATAGTTTAAAATCTACACCCACACACTAGTCCAGTTCCTCCTCCTCATTGTATATACAAGTAAACTGAGGCCCTGAGAGAGTTCCCCAGCAAGTTGGTGGGAGTCATGGGTGGGGTAGCATGTGGACCTCAGAGAGCAGGTGAACAGGGCCCAAGTGCTCTTGTGACCCTGCCATGCTCTGCAGTAGGACAGTTGGCACCCACACACTTTTCATAGGCTTGTCTTTTCTTCCCAGGAACATCAAGGAGATGGAAAATTAATTCTCTACCCCAATGAGAATGTCTTCCAAATTCTCTTTCCTGATGGGACAGGCCAGATACAGTATCCACTGAGCACAGAGATGCCCATATCGACACATATCGGCACCTAAAAAGTCTATGATTTGGGGCTGGGGTGTGGGGTTTGACTGAGGCCTGTGTCCTCTGCAGGGCCCTGCCTTATCCAGGGGATCCCAAGGGATGGCTTGTGCCTTAACCATGTCCCAGTTATCCATCAGGAAACCTGGCTATGCTCATCTTCTGTACAAAGGATAAAAAGTTCACATACATCATTCTGGAAGACAGTGAGGAAGGGTGGATCCGGGCCCTTATTGACAACTCCGGCCATGCCACCTTCTATGATGAAAACCGGGATATCTGGTAAGATCGGGTCATGAGTGCCAAACACCCTCCACCCACCCATGGAGAAGCAGTGTGGGGAGAGTCTGCACGGCCTTCCTCCTGCCCCGTCTCTCTGACTCACACCTGTTGGAGATGGGAGGGTGGGTATGTGGTGCACCACATGGCAGGTCCCTGCCTTGGGGGAGACATGCCATCCTTACTGCACTGCTGCCCCCCACGCAGAAACAGCAGCCAGAGGCTCACAGTGACCACATCCTACTGGCTTCCTCTCCTAAACACCTCTTGAGATGTAAGAATTACCTTAGAAAGACCCAGTGCCTCCCTGTTCTGGGTGCCTCAGAGAGGAGGGTTTGGTAAGGGCTTTGAAGTCACATGCATTGATGGTCCCCAACTAACGATGGCTGGACTTAGATTTTCCCACTTTATGATAGTGCAAAAGTGATATTCATTCAGTAGAAATCATACTTCAGTACATTCTTCAATAAGTTACATGAAATATTCAATGCCTTGTTATAAAATGAGCTTTGTGTTAGATGATTTGCCCCAACTGCAGGCTAAGCGAAGTGTTCTAAGCACATTTAGGGGAGTCTAGGCTATCATGCTCGGTACATCAGGTGCTATTAATGCATTTTAGGCTTATTGGTGTTTTTATCTACAATGAACCTATCAGGACGTAACCCCCATCATAAGTCGAGGAGCATCTGTATTGTATACAGACTCCATGAATAAAAAGGCAACTTGCAAATATTTTATTATAACTGAACTTAGTTCGGGCCGGCCCGGTGGCGCACTGGATAGTGCGCCGCTTGGGAAGCACGGCAGCGCTCCCGTCCGAGGGTTCGGATCCCACGTACAGACCGGCTCCCGCTCACTGGCTGAGCGAGGTGCGGGAGCAACGCCGAGGCTTGCGATCCCGTCGCCGGTCCCCGGTCCAGTACGGGGGCAACACTGAGGGTTGCGATCCGTTGCCGGACACGGAAAAAAGACAAAAGACAAAAAATAAATAAATAAATAAATAAAATAACTGAACTTAGTTCTTAAGCACCCATTTCTAGTAATGGTGGAAAAGTTTTCTTATCAATTCAAGGCAACTCAGCCACTTCAAAATGTTTCTCCATCTCTTTGGGGTAAGTATTCTCTTTTCAGGATTTCCCCTTCCCTTCCCTTCTAAGTGGTCATGGTGGAAGATGCATGTATCTTGGATCGACTTTCTACTTTCTTCTTGATAGGCAAAGCCAAACATATTTTTTAAATTCCAAAATAGTGTTCTTACTCTCCAGGCCTTGGTTTTTAAGAATATTTTGTCTGCCAGGACTCTTTTTAAGTAGTTTCCTGATTGACTTGTTTGTTCTCAGAGGCACCTGCTCTCCCCTGAGGGCCCTTTGCATAGAAAATGCTGTCTGAAAAGTGGACCAAGGTCCTGGGTACAGGGAGCACCAGGGAGTAGGGGCAAGAAACTCAGGTGATTATCTCAAATAGCATCTGGTGACGCACAGTAGGGCCTCTTCTCCTTAAAGACACTCAAATTTTAGGGCCAGGAGAGATCTTGATGAAATCTAGGAACTACTTTACTGTGTAGATGAGAAAACTTAGGTTCAGAGAATATAAGTCACTTGCCCTGAGTCATACTTAAAATTATAGGCAAAAAGTTTTAGAACATTTTGACTCAGCCTAAAATAAAGCATTTTTTAATATGATCAAATAAGGTACATAAGAGATGCCACATCTTGTCCCTGAATCTCAGCCCGTTAAAACCCAAGGGGAAAGAGATGCTCAGAGCTGGGGTAAGGGCTGCCCCTGATTCTGTAGGCCTGGGGTAGGTCCTGGAGATCTGCATGATTTCCAGGTGATTCTGCAGGTCAGCTTGATGTGGGCGCCCAGGCCAGAATGCCCTCCGCTCTGCCTTTAAGGCTGCAGAAAGTGGCCAATGCCCACAAGTGGCAGCAACTGCCCACCACTGCCAGGGCAATGGCGCCACTCAAGGCTGTAAGATAAAGACAAGAGACTCCACCACATCCCCTCATTACAATCCACAGGGAGTCACCCCTCAGCCCTTCCCTTGGATCAGGAGTGGGTGGCCCCATGTGCTGACACCCCAGACAGTTGCTGGGACTCTGGGAAAGCCTCAACCTCATAAGAAAATGGCCCAGATGTCCTGTCCTGGGGGACAGCAGTGACTAGTAACTTAAACTTGCTCCTCCCCATTAACAGCCTTGTTTCTAGGCCTCGGGCACTAGCCTCATAGCCAGTCCATGGTCCACGGGTCCCTAACTTCTCACATCTCATCTCTTTCCATGGGACCTGCTGCCTTTCTGCCCTTGGAAGATTTTCAGAAATCGTGCTGAGTATGACTCCTGCAATTTCAAAAGTGGAAGAAATACCAGCGGCTTTCCTTTCTAACCTACATTCCCCCTCGGATAGAGAAAATGGGGAGGCTTAGATTTTAAAGGCTCCCCAGCGTTCAAAGCTAACCAGTCAGCCTTGGAGTGGGCCTCACAAATCTTGGCAAATGGCCGGTGCAGAGTGCCACCCACAGGGTATAAGCCAGAGCCCAGGACACCCACGAGGGGCCTCTGCTCTTACCCCACCTCGCCTGGCCTCTCTGCCACCTCCAGGAAGCGCCGCCACTCCTTTCTTGCTCCCACTTGTCCCCACAGAAGGACAGCAACCCCACCCCCACCCCCACGGTGTCACCGTCATCTTCCTTGCCCTTCTTTCTTGGTGCCGGACAGACCTTCAAGCAGGCCAAGTGGGGGAGGGACGAGCTCCCACTGCTCAGTCTCTTTGGCAGATCCCGGCCCTTGAGCACACGGGCATCTGGATGAGAGACAGACTGTCCCTGTGATGTCCCCACCACACCTGTCATCCCCAAAAAGCCCTACTACAGGGCCAGACCTCTCCCTGAATGGGCTCCCCCATCCCCAAGCTGGGTCCTTCCCAGGGGCAGCTGCACCAGAGAAAACTGTGGCTCTCAGCAGTAGGACTCGGTCCCTGAGGGGACTCATCACCAGAACTTCAGTCCTGTCACCACTGGGAGATTTTGTGGAGAAGATCCTCCAAGTCCTTGGGAACACATGCTGCTCTGCCAGGGCCCCTGACCCTGACTGCTAGAAATTTCCACAGCTGCTCCTCTGGTTCCAGCAGTCTCTGCAGTCCGTGGTGCCTTGGGCACTGGGGAGGGTCTACAGCCTCGCTTTGCAAGGACTGAATGCCGCTTGGGTTACTGTTTGCTTTCTGCTTCCTCAGAGAAGGCAGAAGGCACGAACGTCGTTTGCCGGGTGTGAGGAAACTGAGGCCCAGCACCACCCCTAGCCCCTGCTCAAGGAGTCTCAGAGCAGGCTTGTCACCAGGATTCAGGGGGCCCACACAATGAGGGACGTCACGCTTGCCCTAACTCAGGGTCCCTGGTGGATGGGTTCTACCCACTCCACCATTCAGGGTCTTCATGCCCCTTGAGCAGGAGCCTCCAGATTCCGACCATTTCTGGGAGTTCTGAATCCCATCTTCCTAAGGGAGCCTTAGCCCAGAGCCTGGCACCCCTGGGGTGTGGGGCAGCCTGGTGCAAGAGCTCTGATGGGAACCATTCAAAGGGTGAGAAGCCAGCCGGGATCTACTCTCTGCGAGTAAAATAAGATTCCTCTCTTTGCCCTCCTCTCCACCCATGACAACGAGGAAATCCTAACTTTTTCTGATCCATTGCTGTGTAGGCGTTTAACCCTCACACAACCGTATGAGTAAAGTACCATTGTTGTCCACATGTTGCAGTTGAGGAAACTGAGGCGCAGAGAGGTTAAGTAACTGGCCCAAGGTCACACAGATGGCAAGTGGCACAGGCAGGCTTTGAACCGAGAGAGTCTGGCTCCAGAGCCCAGGGTTTGAATTCATCACTGTACATACAGCCTCTTATTTAGGTAAAGAGGAATGAGGCTGGAGCCCCACGGGGAAGCGATGCAGGAGTCTGCACTCTGCAAGGGAAGCGGCAGGAGGGTTTGGCAGAGGGCAGTGACTAGGAGCCCTCCCTGCTGGAGGTGAGCAAGGCTGCCCATGGCAGGCCTCCGAGCTGACCTGTGAGGCCCCTGCACAGCCCAGGCGAGACCTGGCTGACTGTCTGAGTAATCCAGGCTCCCCCAAAGCCTGCCTTCTCCTGGCTAACCCAGGTCTCAGCATCACTTCCCTTCTTTATTGGATTCCCCGGAGATGCTGCTGCCCTGAAGCCACCAATTCTAGGGGCAGCCCTTGTGGGATTCGAAAAGCAGATGCCAGGGCCAGAGAGATATGGTGGGTTTGAAATGCTCAAAGGGCAGGCGAACCCCTAGAGGGCAAAGCCTGGGGTGACTGAGGGAGAAACCCATCTCTCTCCACTCACTGGTCACCTGTTTACATGGGTGCCTGGTGCGGAGCTGGGCGGCAGGACTTCGGCAGTCGCCAGGCAGACATGGTTCCTCCCTCCAGAAGCATACATTTGGGGAGAGAACAGACGACAGACAAGGACAGTCGATTCTCACTCTTACTGGTAGTTACTGTCTGTCAAGTCACCGAGGACACTAAATGAGCCAGTACTGAGCCCAAGGGGCCTGTATGTACACATTTCTCACAGAGTCATGGATGTGTGCAAAAATGTGAGCCACCCAATGTGCACGTCCCCAGCTGAGGCTGGACAAGGTGACATTCTGCCTTCTGGTTTCAGCTCTCACACAGAGACGACCAGAGGACAGAGACAGTGGTGCAGGGCAGTGCAGCACGGGAAGTTCAGGCTCTGGGGCCCACTGGACGGGTTTGAATCCCAGCTCTGGCACCTGTTAGTGGGGTGGCCTTGGGCAAGTCACTTGACAGTTCTGAGCCTCGTTTTCTCTTTTATAAAATAAGGAAAATCATGGGCCGGCCCGGTGGCGCACTGCTACAGTGCACAGCTTGGGAGCGTGGTGGCGCTCCCGCCGAGGGTTCGGATCCCACATACAGACCGGCCGCTCACTGGCTGAGCGAGGTGCGGGTGCAACACCGAGGGTTGCGATCCCATTGCCGGTCACGAAAAAAGACAAAAAGGAAAAAAAATAAATAAATAAGGAAAATCAAATCTACCAGGATGGGTTGTTGTTAGGATTTAAGACTGTAATCTGTGTGAGATACATATATGTGCACACGTGTGTACATGAGTATATGTACCTATACATAGCGTGTTTCTCCTGGGACCTATGGGCTCGGGATTCACTAAATCAGTGACTTTATAGAGCATAGCTACCGTGAATCACAAGAATTGACTGTATCTATTGTATGAAGTGAACTCACAAGGGGTGGAAATGGAACTAGAGTGCTGGTCAGGAGGGGCCCTCTGGAGCAGGTGACATTTAAGCTGAGGTCTGAAGGGTAAGCGGGCACCAGCCATGCCACTAGGGCGGGAGAGCTTTCTAGGCAGAGGGAAAAGTGTGGCAAAGCTGTGAGGCGGGAGGAGCAGGCGGACGCAGGAACTGAACAGAGAAGGCGTGAGGGGCCGGGCACGCCTGCCACAAGGCTGAGTGTGGCCTTGGCCCGGCCTGAAGGGCTTGACGGGCCTCGGGCTGGCCTTCCTTGTTGGAGAAACCTACCAAGACCCTGTGGGCCTTTCTGTGGCCAAAGAGGGAAAGGAGGAGGGAAGGTGGGAGGAGGGATGTGGCCACCTGACGCGCCTTCTCCCGCTGCAGGCTGAGCCTGAGCCTCAACCTGGGCTACTACTTCGCCAGAGACAGAGGCCCGAAGGCCTGGAACTGGTGGAACCTGGACATCCACGTGCATGCGCCCCCTGTGCAGCCCATCTATGTGAAAATCAACCAGTACATCCAGGTGCATGTCAGGAGCCAGGATAAGATCATCTTCTGCTTCACCCACCACCAGAAGCGGATCTGTTTAAACCTGGGCACCAGGTTCAAGGTAAGGTCTCAACCTCCCACCTCCTCTGCTGGGCAGGCTGCACCTGTACACAGGCCGCTGCTGGTTGGACTGGTCCATGCCACAGGCCTCCAAGCCACATTCTGTATCATGCCACCTTCCTTTACCTGGTTCTTGACCACATACAAACACACTCCTGTCACCTTCCAGTGCCATGAGATCGGCCTTAGGCTTTGAGCCCAACAAAGAGCAAAGGTGTGAACAGGCACTATCTCACCTGACACTCGTGACAGCCCTGTCAGGAGGCAGGCCCAGGAACAAGGGGGACGTGTGTCCCCAGCCATGCCACTGGTGTCCTCTTCTCTCCTCCCCAACACACGCATCTCAAACTAATGAACGGTCACCTGGACGTTTGAAGTACACCGCCCAGGCTGGACAGGAAAGTAGCAATGGTGTGTTCATTTCCTGGGGCTGCCGTAGCAAGTTACCACAAACTGGAAGCCTTAAAACAACAGAAACTTATTCTCTAACAGTGCTGGAGGCCAAAAGTCTGAAATCCAGGTGTCTGTGGGCCACCATCCTTCCAAGACGCTGATGGAGGGTCCTTCCTGGCCTCTCCCAGCTTCTGGTGGCTCCAGGCATTCCTCGGCTTGTGGCCGCATCACTCCATTCTCTGCCTCCATCTTCATATGGCCTTCTCTTTCACATGTCCCTTTTCCTTTCTCTTAAAGGGACACCAGTCATTGGATTTAGGGCCCACCCTTAATCCAGGATGATCTCATCCTGAGATCCTTAATTACATCTGGGTTTGTCCTGGAGGGTAAGCACCGCCGGGTCCTTGTCTATTGTGTATGCAAATAGAAACACAAAGACAGCAATCCGAGCCTCTAACAGAAAGGAGTATATTGGGTTGTGCAAATCAGGAGCCAGGTGCTCTCAGGACCCAAACCAAGCTCCCGAGCAGGTGGGAGTTGCAAACATCGTTGCTACCCTGGATTTCCCAGAGCAGCCAGCCCAGGAAAGAGGTGACCAGTGCTCCTGCCCCTGAGCCACCCATTGGCACTCTTGCCACAGCAGTGACAAGCCCAAGAGAGGCAGCTGGGCTGGGCAGTGTGAGGGCAGGTAGCTGGAGGGCTGGTGGCTGAAGGGTGATGGGTTCCCTAAGGGAGAAGGGCCGGGAAGGGAGACCACGCCCAGAGAGGGCACGTGCGGGCCACGTGGGCAGAGGCTGACGGGGGCTGCGCTAGCACAGGGGGTCCCACGTGAGGCAAAGCAGCACAGATGTCAGTGTCAGCGGAAGGCGACAGGGCTGAGGCTCAGCAGAAGCAGGGACAGCCAGGACTGATTGGCCAGGGTGCCCTGGGAGCAACATGCCCTCCAGGCCCGGCCCCTCCACCTCCTGGTGAGGTGGCCCGTTGTCTTCTGTAAGGTGGACACAGGTTGTTGTGTGGCTTAAGTAAGATAGTTCATGTGGAGACATTTCATAGGCTGCCTCATAGAAAGAGAACGTGTTGATATTATCCTTTATTATTTCCCTTCCAGAAGACTTTTTCCTGTCTTCCGGAAGCTACAAACCAAGGCAGAAGTTGACATAGTGGTGGCCTCACCGGGGCAGGGCCTCATCCCAGCAAAACCCAGATCTGCTCCAAGGGAGCCTGAGAGGGAGTGGGGGTCACAGGCAGACAGCAAGGGGCCTCCCAGCCCCATGGTGAGAGCCCGTGGGTGAGAACCCAATGCCCCCAGGAGAGCACAGCCCTGTGCCAGGCCAGGGCACAGCAGCTGGCCTCCTATGGTTTGGGGTCAGGCTGGGGTGTGGCCTCGGCTACACCACCACAGTCCAAGTCCATGTGACCACAAGCACAGGCCACGTGAGCGTGCCTGGGGAAGCAGCAGAAAGGTCCCGGGGCAGTGCTGGCAAAACAGATTTGCCCTTGAGGGTGAAGTTTCCAGGGAAGACTCGTCATGGTCACAGGGGGCCTCATCCTGGGGGTAGAGAGGCACAGCACCCGGGCAGCGGGGACCCTCACCTAGTCTTCTGTGAACCCCGCAGTTCGTAACCCCGGAGGTGCTGAGTGCGATGAGGAAGAAAGCAATCCTGCAGGTGGAACCCGGCCCAGCGGCTCAGAAGATCCAGATCCTTCTGGGAAAAATGAGTAGGATCCTGAATTTCCTGACCGTCCCTGATTTGGAAAACTTCATAGAGGCCGGCCATATGTTGCCAGTGGGCAACACATACCCAAAGAAGAACTCTCACGTCTGGTTTTAGGGCAGTCACCAAATTGTCCCAGGGCTCCTCCAGCATCCACTGAGTATCTTGGGAAGGGCGGTGTCATCAGGAGCTCCAGGGAGTACCCCAAAGCCCTGTTTATGTCTTCTGAGAGTTGGTTTGTAATTTGGGACCTGTCATAGCTCCTTGATTTAAAAAAAAAAAAGTAAGTTTTTGGGGGGGACTGACAGAATCTGTGACTGGACACAGGAAAGATGTAATCGTCAGCCCTGATCTGATAGCACTGGGAGTTGTCATTTCATAGGCAATACATGCCAACACCTGTTCTGCCGGCTCCTACTGTCACTTGCAGGAGCTCTTTCGCGACTCTCAGCACTTGCCTTGATTCAGGACACAGACTGTCTGTGCTCAGATCCTAGCTCTGCCCCTGTTGGCTGTGCCTCAGTTTCCTCATCCATAAAATAGGCCCCAAAATAGTAAGTACCATCACCGAGCTCTGAGTATTGAATTAGCTAATGCATGAAGGGTTCCTAGAACAGTGTGTGGCCCACGGGAACCACTCAGGAAGTGTCACTCCAGTGGTCGTAAGCTCAGCCTTTCCCTTCATATCTGGGCAGCTCCAGGGAAGCGTTTGTTAAGCGTTATCTCTTAGGCGAGGCTGGGTGTTTGCACTTTGCTCGGCTCACAGAGACACAGCCCCGTTCAGCTTTCTCAGGCCTTTCTCCTCATGACACTTGCTAGTTTTACTGAGTCTCTACCACGAGCCAGGCGGGCCCTGTGCTGAGTTAGCACCACGCAGGTTCTACCTCGTGCAGCTCTGTGACATGGAGAGTATTTTTTCGAGGACACTGTGGCTCAGAGAGGTTAAATGACTTACCCAGCATCACACACTAGTGAGTGGCAGTGATGATTGGCCTTCCCACCTACCCAACTACAAAGTGACATCACTGGTGACAGCATGGGTTTTTTGTGACTCCCCACCACAGAGCATCTCAAAGGCTCAAGGCTCCCCAAATGCTACTGCCCCATTCCACCTTGGAGCATGGCCACCTCACCCTGCCGCAGGGATCTCTGGAGGCCAGGCCTAGCCACCCAGCTGCTGCTGACTCGGCACAAAGCGTGCATCAGCCTCCAGAAGTCCAGCTGCTCCTCCTGGCTTCGGAGCGCTGGGTGATGCCCCCAGAACACAGCGCCTTGCCCTAAGGCTAAAGGAGTGGACAGTAGAAATGACTCTGCTCCAGGGTCCACTGCATTTTCTGCACTGCCCCCAGAAAGCTCTCACCAATCCTGACCTCATCGCAAACACTCCTTTGTCCACCCCTGCCAAGGTAGAGGGAAATACAGACAGCAAACCCACACCTACCTGCACCCGTCCCCCAAACCAGGAGCCAGAAAGGAGAGCTCCTTCCAACAGTTAGACACTTTGGGTCACTGGTAAGTTACCAACCCAAGCAGCTAAAGCAAAATGGGAAATGTGTCATCTCTGGACAGAAGAACACTGATCCAGATAGAAGCTGCCATGGGCCTCAGAAAGGACTGGAGCCTGGGAGGCCTGCAGGACCCGGGAGGACTTTCTGTCCCTCATCTCAGTGACACTCATCTTATGCTAGAGACATGCTTTCTATGCATCTCAGTTCACACGGCTTTTTCTCCCGATCACTCTCAAAAGCCCCCAGTGGTCTCTGGTTGGCCAGCATGGTAAGAGAGGGTGGGAAAATGGCTTATAAGCACGGCTCCCAGCTGATGCCTGAGCACGGAGAGTCGCAAGAATTTCTAGAAAAGGGGACTCGAGCTGGGCAGCTCCCCACAGGGTGCCTTTTGTACATCCCTGGGACACTCTCAAACTTCCCAAGATGACCTTAATTCCAGCCTCAACCTGGTTTGGCTTAAACAACAGAAATTTACTGTCTCACAGTCTGGAAGCTAGAAGTCCAAGATTAAGGTGTCGGTGGGGCCATGTTCCCTCTGAAGGTGCTGGGAAAGGATCTGATCCAGGCCTCTCCCCAGCTTCTGGTAGTTCCTTGGCCTGTGGCAGCATAACCCCAATCAGATGGCAATCTGCGTGCGTGTGTGTGTGTGTGTGTGTGTGTGTGTGTGTGTGTGTGTGTCAAATTTCCTCTTTTTATAAGGATACCAATTATATTGGACTAGAGCCCAACCCACTTCAGTACAACCTCATCTTAACTAATTACATCTCCAACAACCTTATTTCCAAATAAGGCCACATTCCAAAGTACTAGGAGTTAGAATTTGGGGGATACCATTCAATCCTCTCCACCTCATACCCCTGGTCCTTCCAAGTTCCCCATATTCCTGAGGGAACAGATTCTATTTTATCTGCAATGACTTGGCAGAAGACACTTCTAGAAACAAAGATAAGCTGGCCGGTTAGCTCAGTTGGTTAGAGTTAGAGCGCAGTGTTGTAAAACCAAGGTCATAGGTTCAGATCCCCTTACCAGCCAGCTGTCAAAAAAAAAAAAAGAGAGAGAAAGAAGAACTGTGTTGGGCTGTTCATCAATACCAACATGGTAGGTTACACACAAGGATTTTCTGATGGGACTTTAATCGGTAAAGCTCCAAGGTAAACGCAGCCTCTTCCAGTGCTCTCAGGAAGGGTGTTTCCTTACTAATTAATTGAGCTGTGAAAAAATACACACTGAGCACACCCCACATGCTGCTGCAGAGATAAGAGAAAAGAACAGGCTGTCTGTGCTGGTGGGGCTACTGTCTGGGGCCACAGAGAAGCAACCACAGCAAAGCCATCCACAGTGTTGTCAGATGGAGGCACCTGGGGCGAGGAGCAGTGGCAGGAGCCTTTGAGGAGGCTGCAGAAGGAAGAGGAGTTGGGGGCGCCGTGTACACTAGGCATCGCAGGGAGAGGCAATGGTGGTGCAGAGTCAGAGAGCCAACGTCCAGAAGAGACAGGGTTATGGCATTTGTAGGTGTGTTGGACACATACCTTTTTCTGGCTGCCCAAGCCCCTGCCTCCAACTATAGAAACTATCAAAAGGTTGTATCGGCCATCAGCCAGGGTCCAGGCAGAAACCACACCGGTAATTCAAACAGGGAAAATGTAATGAAGTATTAACAAGTTAATACTAAAAGGGGTAAAAGAGAACTCGAAAAAATAAAAGAACAGCAAATGCAAAGTGTGGCACGCTCCCTCTCTCTCTCTCTCCCTCATCCCCACCCCCACCTCAGTGGTTGGTGCGGGCACACAGGAAGTGAGGAAGTGCTGCTAGGGTGCAGAAGCTGGTTTACAGGAAGCTTCTCGCTGGGATGCCAGAAAAATTCACTGAAGAGGAAGTGACCAGACCTCTCACACTATGCTGGCAGTCATAATGTAAAGGGAAAAACAGACACCCCCAGAAACAGAAAGAGACCCCCTTCTCTATGCCTTGCAGTGTTCCTCCAGCATCCTACAAAGCCTAACATTGCACCAGCTGACACACACACACAAGCGCGTGCAAGCCATGGGGAGTTAGCTTGGCCACGATGAAAGCAGCTGCAGAGAAGGCCAGTCCAGGCCCTACCACAGCAGTGGAGACAGAAACTCTTTCTGCTTTGAAACAAAAATGCATCTGTGATGCTTCCTGCTCTTATCCTTCTGGTTCTCCAGCCTCCAGTTTATTCCCCACTCCCCTCTATCTTTGCAATAAAGCCCCTTCCTGCCACAGTTAGACAGTGACACCTTCTATTGCTTGCACTCAAGGACTGTGATCAATAGAGGATAAGCAGCAAGGAGGAGACGAGCCTGAGACGAGCAGGGGCCTGAGACCCTGCGACCATCAGGAGTCCAATGCTTTAGCTTCCAGGACCAAGAGGGAGGGGAAGAGTTAATAAGACTGTTCTCTTGAAGTAAAAATATTTCAATATTTAAGCAAGGAACATGGAACATGAGGGCCTTGACTCAGGGCAATGGCATTGGAAATAGAACGGAGAGGAGGGATTAAAGAGCTGTTTGGGATAGAGAATGGGCAGGAATCAGTAGGAATGGGATGGTGTGGGGAAGGCTGCATGACTTGGGCAACAGTCATTTAACAAATACTTCTTCAGTATCTACTGCAGGCCCTGTTGTAGGCACTGGGTATACAACAGTGAACAAAACAAAGTTCCTTTCCCACGGAGCTTACAATTGGGGAATGGGACGGGGGTGGGTGCAGACAGAGAGACAAAAAACAAGCAAGCAAAATATACCATGTGTCATGTGTGAAGACAACTAAGCCACACGAGGGGAACAGAAAGAGCTGGGAATTGGGGGGTTGTCATTGTATGTAGCAGGGTTTTGCAACCTCTGCACTGTTGACATTTGGGGCCAGATAATTGTTATAGGCCGTCCTGCACATTGTAGGATGTTTAGCAGCATCCCTGGACTCTACTCACTAGGTGCCAGTGCACCCCCCACATATACCAGTCATGACAACCAAAAATGTCCTCAGACATTGCCACATGTCCCCCAGGGCGGGGGGCAGAGATCATCACTTGCTGAGAACCTGCT
Source organism: Galeopterus variegatus (assembly GCF_000696425.1). Lineage (NCBI taxonomy): Eukaryota > Metazoa > Chordata > Mammalia > Dermoptera > Cynocephalidae > Galeopterus > Galeopterus variegatus. Next base: position 59,949 of record NW_007726773.1, read on the forward strand.
ATATATACTGTTTGTGTTTTATTGTTTTGTTTTTATGGCCCAGCACATGTCTATCTTGACAAATGTTCCATGTATTATATTTGAAAAAAAAAATGTCTCCTGCAATTTTAAAGTATTCTGAATTTACTGATGGAGAAACTCAGAAATATTCAGACTGTGGTTCATTCTATAAGACAGTGGCCTTAGACTCCTTAAAAAACCAAAAACCTTAAGAGGAGTGGTCTAAAAAGTACTCTGAAGAGATGTGACAACCAAGTAAAATGTGTGAACCCAAATAATTTAAAAAAGCTATGACACATTTTGGGGGGACAATTGGGGAAACTTAAAATATAGACTACATATTAGATTTTTTTTTTTTTTTAGGTATAATGTTATTCAGGTTATATAGGAGAATGTCCTGATTTAGAAATAAATGCTGAACGATTTAGGGGTTAAATTTAGGAGTAAAATATCATGATGTCTGCAACTTACTTTCAAATAGTTCATCAAAAGAATGTGTGTATGTCTGTATAAACTGATAATTAAAACCCACTTGATTTCACTAACAATGTGTTAAGAGTCCAATCTCATTTTTAAAAGTTATTTTAGAATATACACAGAAAAAAAATCTGGAAGCTATGTGCCAAACATTTAATAGCAGTTTACTTTTGAGGGCTCACTTATGAGTTTCACATTTTACATTAAAATGCAAACACTACAGAAATGTCTAATAGTGAACATATTTGTATAATCAGAAAAAAATGTTTTAAAAAAAACTTTTACTTTTAAAAGGAAGCTAGTAAAAGAACCACCACAGTAGAAAAGTGCTCCAAAAAGGAAGCAATAAAGTCCCTCCTTTTCTGAGAAGTAGAATCTCTCATCAATATCCCCAGGATTCCTTTAATGGTCCCTTTTTAAAAACTAAGGTTGACTATTCTGTCTTACTCATAAGGTAATAGCAGAAGAGAATTTAAAGATATGGGGTTGTTACACCAGGGAAAAAAATAACAAATTTGTTTTTATTGCTACTACAATCACACTAAATTTCAATCCAATTATCTGTGCTGACAGTACCGAGCAAATTGACAGTTTTGCAAACAAAGAAAAAATTAAATTGTCTTTTAGCTAATGAAGCATTAAGATGCTCCAAAAATGTCATTTCACAATAATTATCTTGCCAAAGGAATTCACACAGTAAAAGTAAAACGGGATATCTGAGTAAGATTGGTGGAGTGGATTAATGTCAATACCCTGGTTGTGATACTGTGCTATAGTTTTGCAAGATGTTATCATTGGGGGAAACTGGGTGGAGAGTACACAGGATCTCTCTGTATTAGTTCTTATAACTGCACATGAATCTACAACTTAATAAAAATTTCAATTAAAAAAAATTAAAAGAATCCACACACCAGCCACATGAGGACAAAGTAGGAAGCAAAAATCTTTATTTTTTAAAAAATTCACATTTATTAAAAACAGTAATTTCTAGCCAAATAATATAAAGCATTTTAAATTAATTATCTGAAAGTATGTACACTCTTTATATAAGTAAACACTTGAAACTGTACAGATTTAAACAAATATTCATTTAGCAGACAAGGTGGATCACTATCCCCTACTCAGCACTTTGTAAGGTGTTTTGAGTATTTCAGAAATAAAAGATCAAAACAGAAGAACAAGTGCCGTTAAATATTTTCATCGTTAAGAATGCACTCTGCTCTGTACAGCAAATTAAATCAGTCACAGTATTTATTGTACAATAATCATGCCCTCATTTCTTTGGAAAGGCTATTAAAAATCAACTGTACATATAATATACAAAACTGTGTATCTTACAGTTTATTTCATTAAACATGTTTTTAAAACAGTAAGTGGAAAATACAGTCTTCCTAATTCACTCATTTCACAGCAAATAATGAATATGGACCCTCTTATCTCCTACCTTCCCAAAATACAGAGTAATATGCTCTATCAAGCAGTGTCCATCACCAGTTTAAGCTGAATAAAAAACAAGTGACCAGTTACAAATGACAGACATCAGGACACGTCATCCATCTGTGCACTGTGGGAGAGCCTGTTTTTAGGGTATGAAGAAAGGCTGCTACAGTCGCGTAACACGAGTTACCAGCACCGACCACACCACAAGGTCCGCTGGCCCTCTCCAGATCCCTCGCCAGCGTCCCACCTGTAGACTAGTGTTTGAATAATTCGGAAGTCCTTTTAAACCAAGAAGCAGGCTACGTTTACTGCAACATCGGAGGCCAATCCAATCAGGAAATAGGAATTTGTAGGAAAATTCATAGAGGTGCAGAATTTATTTTATGACCCCTGATATGGCGTAGTAGTTTTAAGGTGTGGGCACTGTTTGTCATCCCCATGTTTGTTGATATAATGTATTCTGCTGCAGCAGGCTGAAGATCTGCAAGGCTGGTTCACAGCACAGCCAGCTGAATGAACAGAGAGGACATGAAAGTGTTCACTTTTCAAAGAACCGCTAAAATCGAAAGCAGAGTAAAGCAGGCTGGTAACCCTAACCTTCGTTCATGAGATACCCTATTCATCAGCTTCCCTTCTCTCTGTCATGTGCTGGATTTAAGACACTTTAATTGGAACTTCCCACTCACAAACACGGACTTTTGTACATGAAGATGCTCATTAAAGATACCCCACGTATCTATCAAGAGGAGGCTGCAGCTCCCCGCTTTTGAACGTTCGGCACCTAAGTAATTCAAGGAGTACAGATACTGGGGCCTTACATGAGATCCTTGCATCTTTAAACTACCTCACATCAAACACAGGAAAGATAACACCCTGATTTCCCAGGAAAGCAGAATGTGTTCTCGGAAGCAACCAATCTACTCCAAACTCAACATTACATTAAATAGAGTGAAGAAATAACATTTCTGAGAGTAAAAAAAATAGTCACCGTGGAATGCTCAGTGGTTAAAAGTGCTGCAGTGTTTCACGCTTTAGCAAACCTTACTCTTAGAAGCTTTCTAATTAGCTGTATTTCCACAGAGTTCTTTGCGCTACTTACTGTAACCTATTTTCATTGTGCAACTTTTGGAAGAACCATTTCACTGCGTGCCTGCCATAGCCATACCTCTGAAAAACTTACATGTCTTTTGACCATTTAAATGAGGCAGTTATCACTGCTCACAGATTAATCTTTGGCATTTTGAAAAGGGAAACACCAATCTTTTAACACTGCTTATATTTCATTCTTCAGTCAGCACTAAGCAGCACACTTGCGTGGTTCTTGGGGACATTCTCACATACGATTCCTTGGTGTTCTGCAGGCTGCAAGACTTCTCAGCCCACTCCTCAGACAGACCATTTACATGCACAGCCTGGCCAGCCTGCTTATTTAGAAACCGACAGCAGGAGGTTCAGCTGAAAAGCAAAGTGAAGAGCTATGTTAGTTCTGCTATGGAATACCGTCCTCAAGAAAAGTTGTTTAGAGCCTCAAAGACAGAGCAAGTGAAAAAGACCATGATTTTTACAAGACCAGCAAACATGTAAAAAATAAGTACAAACTGACCCACAGTGCTGGTCTATCTCTGAAGCAGCCACTGGGCACTGAGCATCTGGAGGCTCTTTGGGGAGTTACACTCCATCACCAAATCTAGGCCCTCCAGTCACTTAATGTCCATTGGGGATAACAACAAAACCTATATACGAACATTGATGAGTGACAGAAATACTCCTGCATAATCAATTGCACCTTTTTCTATGCAAAATGTGTTGTGGGAAGAGTTGTATGTAAGTTGAATTCTTTAAATGACTTGTTAAAATGCACAAGAAGAGGCACGACAAGTCAATTTCAGCTCACACATTAACTCTGATGAATTGGAGCAGCAACCTGCCCTCTCTGCAATGGAGGGCCGGGTCACCTCAGTGACAGGAGGAGAATGGCAGTCTGCACACCGAGCGTCTGTCACCCAAGCCCTGCTGGGAACTCTTCTCTACAGTACAACTGCTCTGAGAATCAAGCTCATCACCCCTAGGCTCTTTTATAAATGTGTGCTGCCAGAAGGATACAAAATCACTTCTGTGTTTTTCTTGCCAAAAATACAAAACCTGCATGTGATCATGAGGAAAGAAACGACATCAAACTGAGGGACAATCTACAAAATAACTGCCTGCTGAGGTCAAGAAAGGCCGTGGAACTGCTCCAGGTTAAAAGAAACTCAGAGATACAACACCTAACAAGGCATGATCTGGGACTGGACCTGGACTGGGGGAAAATACCTGTTAAGGGCATTATTGGGACACTGATGAAATCTGAATATGAACCGTGGATTAGATAACGGTATCGACATTAAATTTCCTGTTTTAATAACTGTACGGGAGTGGTGTAGGAGAATTTTCTTGTTCTTAGGAAATACACTCTGAGGTATTTAGGAGTAAAGGAGCATAACATCTCCTAACTTCCTCTCAAATGATTTAAAAGGAGGGCGGGAGGGTGGGGAAAGGGAGAAGTGAGAACAAGAAGGCAAATGCAGCAAAACGTAACAGGTAAAGGATGCAGGAGTTCCTTAAATCATTCTTGCATCTTTTCTGTAAGTTTGAAATTACAACAAAATAAACTTACAAAAAAATTTGTATTGCCATAGATTGGATGTTATGATCCAGCAAGTCCACATGTACATTCATGCAACTGACTATGACTGGAGAAAAAAGAAAACTGGACAACTAACTTGAACGGTCTTGGAATCACAACCACTCAAGTCAACTGAGCCTTCCTCCTCAAACCTCCAGCACCTCCGACCTCGCCTTACTCTCAGCAATAACCTTGCTACTTATTTCACTCAGAAGCCTAAAGCACTCAAATGAGAGCTGCCATGAGCTCCCATCCCAAGCACCACAGCCCCCGTCTGCGCCCACACACTTGGCCTTCTCCTCCTACCATGAATGACCCCATGTGCCTAACAAAAGCTCGCCCTGACTGTTCCTGAGATCCCATCCCACATTCCCTATTCAAGATCCTTTTCCCTCTCTTTGGATCTTCCCCATAAACACATAAACATGGTTTAAAAAACAAACAATGGAAGGGTAATCCAATAACTTATAAAAATAGTTATCTATAGGAGAGGGAGAGAAAAGACTGGAGGGGACTGGAAAGGGAAGTAACACTTCTCAAAATTTACTTTGCTCCATCATTCTGATTTGGGAACCCTGTAACTATTTTACATAATTAAAAAACAAAATCTCTAAATCTGAAAACAAACCTAACTATATATCAAGTTAGTGCTATAATCATACAAAAAATAATTACTTCAAATAACTTATAAGAAAGTATTTTGACTGTACATCCCTAGAACTGTATACAGAGATATCTTTTTAAAACATGACCTTCTAACCACACAAAGGAATATAAACAGCCATAAAAAAAGAATAGAGCCCTGACACGTGCTACAACATGGATGAGCCTTGAAGACATGCTAACTGAAAGAAGCCAGTTACAAAAGGCCACAGACTGTATCATTCCATTGAGTGAAATATCTAGAGCAGGCAAATCCACAGAGATAAAAAGTAGACTAGTAGAAGAGGGGGGAATGGAGAATCTGCTAATGGGTAAGGGGTTTCTCTTAGGAGTAATAAAAATGTTCTCAAATTAGATAGTGGTGATGGTTGCACAACTTTGTGAATATACTAAAAACTACTGAATTCTACACTGTAAAAGAGTGAATTTTATGGTGCATAAATTACATCTCAATAAAAAGGACCCCATTTCTCCCTCCAGCTACCACTCCATCTTTCTCCTCTCCATTATAGTAACACTCCTCAAAAGACTGATCCACACTTACCATCTCCAGTCCCTCTCCCCCAGCTCTACCCACTCCACTTAAGCTCTCACCAACCTTACCACTCGCCCCAAAATTCTCTGGTTTTCACCATATGTTAAATCTCTAAACTAAAGACCAGAAATGAAATATGCTCCACAACATCAGGCTACTCCTAACACACAATAGGTACTCAATAAAAATTTGCTGACCAAAAAAACTTGGCTGACTAAACTGAGTAAATGAATAATAGTAAACACAGACTATGCTCTAAATTCAGGGTTTTTTTTTTTTAATTTAGGAAGGAGAGAAAAAACAGAAACACTTCTAACATCTATTCTAATTCCTAAAATAATTTCCATTTTTTTCATTTTAAATTTGGCTCTATTATGCATATTTCAAACAAAATTATTCAGCAAGCTAAACGTCACTATTTGAGTTTTTCATAAACAGCTCATTTATCTGTCATTTACATTTACACAGCAATATTCAATATTAGAAAGGATTAAAAAGAACTGGATATTTTAAAGCCATCCTCCAAAAGTTTGAGAAAGCAATTCAAAGTGTGAATTCTTACTTGTCTGAATAAAATAATGTACAATTTAAAAAACTAAAACTAAAAACATGTTTGCTCAAAGACATTATCTACTCAAGTAAAATAACCAAAGAAGTATAAAAGTAACAAGGATCTTCAGTCTATGGATTACCTGTTCCATAGAAGGACAAGCAATGATCTGGATGTCTTCAGGGCTGAACTCTTCCTTTAACAGAGCATGGAACTTCTGGAAGACTTGCTGAATATTATTCTTAGAAAGAGAGCCACAGAAAATGTACACCAGTGTCTTAAATATGAAGCACTAAGAATGTTAAATTGTAATGATATTTGTCAAAATGAGTGGAGGAAATGTGTCTTTCACAAGATTACCAAAGACATATACTTTGTACTTAATATTTCACATGCTAGCACAACCAAACAAAGACTTATCAAATAACACTTGCGGGGAAAATTAAACTCTAGCAAGCCCTGTCTCCCAGAGAATAATAAGAGTCTCCAGCAGCAATTTCTTACACAAAAGATAATAAAGTTCCCAGACATCATAAAATGTACTTTAAAAATCAACCAACGCCTTGGGTAAAGATGTGAACTCTACATATCCTTACTGGACATTATGAGTCCTGAATTTCCTCTGACATTTAATCTCTTGGTGGCTGCTACGAGCTCTTTATTTCCACTACTCACCAGTAAAATAGGGCACAATTCCTGAAATGCTGCTGTCTCAAGTGATGGGCCACATGCACTGTGAGGGTCTGATTTTTTTTATTTACTAATTTCTACTTTCAAAGGTAACATTAAAAACTTAAGACAAAGTGAGAGTGGGAAAAAAATAGATATAATTAGATGTAGGCTTTGGAAGCCTTTCAAGAATCACAGAGATTTATTAATCAACTCTATTGGAATAGTACACCAACATTTTTAAATGTCTACAGAAAGAGGAAAATGGTAGATCAAGCAAGAACACTTGAAGTCACTGGCCAATATTCAAATAAATTATCGTGATACTCACCCTAACAGGTTTAAACAAGATGAACTCAGTATCTTTATTGGATAGGTACAAGGACATACTTCTCAACGTCAGAGGCAGCTTTGCTTTTATTGTCTTATACGCAGATGCCACAAGGTCACTGACCTTTGCTGGAAAGAAATTAACCTGGTTAGTGTCATGAAGACAAAGAGAAGAAACATTTCCATTTTAATTCAGAGGGGAATGAAGAGAGAGAAAAATAGCAAAATAAAAGACTATTTCCCCAAAGAATTTATTTCACTTTTCTTATTTATCAAGTTTAATCACAAGCTCTATGAATACTGATTAAGTATGTGCTATATACAAAATTCTAATCCTGAAGGCTAAAGGAGCAAAGGAACTCCCCCAGCATGCTTCAGGACATTCATAGGGGCTGTAATATGTGCCTCTGAAATGTGGAGATAAGAGATAAGGTGGGGGGGGTCATTTTTGGAGAGACACTAGTAAGAATTACTTCATAATGAATGAGCTTATTCATTTGCAGATCTGACTCACAGTAAGAGATGCTCTCTAATGGTCTGTCTTGCTCAGATCATTCAGAAAATATCCACACATATTTAAGGAGAACTAAATATCTATTTGTTACATTCTTATAGTGTATTATCAAAAAGTAAACAGAATTCCAGAAAACTGTAACTAAAATAACTACGTAACACAGATGTACTGTCTGAAGGAGCTACCTGGAAAAGAAGGGCAGTAATGTATATGAAGTATTTAAAGGATGAAATTACTTAGAAAGCCACAAAGGAACAGATGATTAAGAACTCCAAAGAGCTCAACCTCACTCATAATTAAATAAACGCAAATTAGAGCAGAAAGATATTTACAAATTGGCAAAAAATTACTAAGACTGTGAATATCCACATTTGACAAGGTTTGAGAAACAGGCATCTTTGTCTACTGCCAATGGGAATATAAAATGGTCCAACCTATATGGAAGGATATTAGGCAATAGCTAGCAAAACTGAAAATATACATACTCTTTCACTTAACATTTCCACTGCTAAAAATCTACCCTAAAAGGTGTTGGCTGGTTAGCTCAGTTGGTTAGAGTTCAGTGTTACAACACCAAGGTCAAGGGTTCAGATCCCAGAACCAGCCAGCAGCCAAAAAAAGAAAGGAAAGAAAAGAAATTTACCACATGGATATACTCATAAGACACCAAGATATGTGTGTGCAGAAACATTTATTAAAGAGTATACAGAAAAATAAAAGCTGAAAATAATTTTAATATCCATTAATAGAATTACTCAAGAAATCATGCTATAGTAGATGCATTCTACACAGCATTCAATAGAATAGATAGAGCGGGATATTCTGGTACGGAAATGGCTCCAAAATACGTAAGTGAAAAAAACAAGGGGTACATAGTACAATCTCATTTGGGCAATATTTTTTTAAGCCCATATGTGCTAGTATATACACAAACAATTTTGGGAAAGAAAATGTAAGTGGTTACCTCTGAGAGAAGGATTCGTTTAGAGGTGGAGAATAGAATTACTTTCTGTTTTATACCTTTTCGTAGTTCAAATTTTAAACCATGTAAAAAAAAAAAAACCATGTTTTAATTGAGGAGGATTTTTGGTAAAGCAGTATAAGAAAGCGTAGGAAAGTTCAAGAAGAACTAATGAACGATCCAGAAATTGCTCACTTTTCATAAAATAGATGAAAGGTCCTTCAAGACACTTACGTGCGTGGCCTCTCGTTCTATCGTCACTACTCACACACTTCAGGAATCACTAAATCAGTTTTCAGAGCCCTTGGTAACCAGAAAATGGGTACACAGGCTAGTGAATAAATTGTCCTCTAATTCGTAAAAAGGTATATTCCCCAGAGTAAGTTAACAAATTGGCATATGAATCTATAATTCACCTTACTGTGAGTCTGTTTATCATGAAATAATCCCCCAGACCCTAACCAAGCCTGCATGAACCAGGAACCTGGGCTTCTATGGCAGAGTGGCCCAAGACAGTCCCTAGATGTCCTCGATGATCCCACCCCAAGAAGCCTATAAATCTCTCTTTTACGTTGTAAGTGTGGGGTTCATGTATTAACAGATCAAGAAAACCAGCTCCACAATGCTGTGGCTAAATGGGATAGAGATACCACTACAAGATAAACCGAACTGCCACTGCTACAATCACTAAGATCTCCTCACTTAGAAAGAAACAAAGTGGGTTAAGTGACAAAACAGCATGCCCTATTTCAATCTGTCCTTTTTTCAGCTTCCCTTTATCTACTGCTTTACTAAGGGCAATTCAAGTAATGCTTAAGAGCACAATTCACCTAACACTGTGAATTCTATTAGGATTCCACTTGAGAAAATGAAAGTCCCTATTCTGAGAGAAAGGATCTTTCCAAAGGGAAAAGAACAATACACAATTATGCCTCCAACCTCTGGGCTTAGCTGTACCTGTGCCTGTTTGCTGGTTTCTACCTATTTTAAGAAAAATTTATTGTACCCAAGAGTTCCATTTACATAAATGTTCAAAATAAAAATCAGCTCCTATTTCTAAATAAGCCCTGTAAGTGACTGAAGCTTTGAGCCAAAGGCTCCAATTAATCCAAAGATCATCAGAATTCCTTTCAGAGCTATACTGAGTTATAGACTGAAAAGTCTGCTTCTTGACTGTGAGAAATCAGAATAGGCAGTTAACAATGCGGCAGACTATGATTATAATTTCCAGTACTGTCAGGAAATGAATCTGAATTTCTGTCTTCTGACAGAATGTACTACTGCCTCAAGTATGCTCTGTCTTTTAGTAAAGATGTCAAAGATTTCAATCTCACACACAATATAAATGTTTAACATAATAAAGGCAGTAGAATATTCACTGTCTCCATCACAGTAAACAAGAAACCTAAAGCATGTCACGAAGTTTATTTGCAATAAAACAAACCAATGCAAAGGTATACTGACATCATCAAATTTCACAAGAGGAACCTTTGAAATAAAATCCTGTCTTCCTTTCAAGGACAATTGATAATCCTCTACATTTACAAATGTTTCTAAGAAATACATAGCAACTCTTTTTTTCTTTTCCTTTCTTTTTTTTTTTTTAAATATACACCATGCTCAAATATAGCTATTCTTTTAACTTCTTGGTTCAACTTAAAATTAACCTGAGGCATTAATAATAACTGAAAATTTTGGAAGCTTAGAATGGTTTCAATCCTTTTTCCCAAAGGAAATGAATGCCTAACAGACATAACATTCTTTCAATATAGAAAACCCAATCATATTAAAAAGTTGATCCAGATTAGGTGCCTGTAGGCAGCCAATTTCTCATGGATGCAAAGCCAGAATCGTTTTTTGGATCTCTCTCATTATGAGCGAAAAGCTGCCCTCCAATTTGGATACAGCTTACTCATAATTAAAACACTGATTCTTTCACCATTTTGCTCTTTTTTGTTTCAAAGAATCTCTAGCACAATATGGGCCACAGGATGGCCAGAAATATCAACTTAAAATGATTTATTCTAGTTTAGTGGCAACTTAAAATGCCACAAAGTATGCCAAAAATAACCCAGTAAGTTAGTCGTGATTTTAAATGTCTAAAATCTAATGCCACATAGACCAAAAAAACACAAAACTGGAAACATTTCAAATATATCTGCCAATCAGACAATGATATTGCCTGCCAACTCCCAACTGACACCTCAATTTTTACAATTTTTTTTCCAAACACTCTAAAACCTCAGGAGAGAATTTAACGTGGATAAAATGTGGACCAAAACAGTGGCCCAACATTTCTTCATATACATGGAAGTAAGTGTACTCTCTACAATTTCGTCCTCTCAAATACAGTATTTTCACCAAAGCTCTAACACAAAGAATAGCAGATATACAAAAATCAATAGACTCAACATTTTTCCATCTAAGCCACATTTTATTTTCAACTGGGTAATTTTTTTTTTTTTTTTTAATTCTTCCTGCCTTGGAGTGCTTGTTGAAATGCAAGTAGGGCTGGCCAATTAAGACCTGTCAGCTCCAAATTGAATCTTGCATTAACTCAGTTCGCAGTACCCCAGAATGAGTAGAAAACCAACTCCAAGCTGTCACAGCGAGGACTATATAAATGCAAATTAATAACATCCTAAAAAAATCCAGTTTTTTCCCAGCAGGAAGGCTTACTAGAGGCAATCAGCCCTTGCTTCTAATGCAAAGAAAGTCCAAAGCAACAAGTAGATAGTCACCTGGAGAACAGTGTCTAGAAGAGAACGATGGAATCCAGCAAAACAGTAAGGAAAATCCCCAAAAATCTGGAAACTTGAGACAGCAACATAGAAAGACAAGGGAAACATCCAGTCAAGATCAGCATGGAGACTGGAGAGACCCTACACTGCTAGCACAAGGTAGGTGTGGAGGTCTGCAGTCGGCACTCTCACCACAGACACCTGCAATTCAAGCTACAAGGTAACTGCATGGTCCTTGTGGGCAGTGAACTCAGGGTGAGGAGCTGCTGGGAGCCCACACAACTGCATTTTTCCAGAGGGGAAGTACATGCTGAGTCTTCCCACCCACCTCAGTCCCAGGCTGTTGCTGGATGTCGCGATTTTGAGATAGGAGCTAGGACATGGTGATAGCCTCCTACCCTGGTAGAGAGGGTGCAGGGAGTGTACTGGCCCCTCCTGGGTGTGCACAGCTCCATGCATCTCTAGTGAAATTGCCTAGATCCACACCCACTTTCCCCTGGGAACTCAGAGACCCAACCAACCCAGCAAGCCCGCCTGCCCCAGAGGAAAGAGTGTAGGAAGTGAGCTGGTCCCTTCTGGGTACCCACAGTTCCGTGAGACTCTGGGAAACTTGTCCAGATCCATGCCCACCTTCCCCCAGGAACTCAAGAGTCCTACCTGACTCAGCAAGCCTGCCAGAGGGTCCAGTCCCAGCAGAGACAGTACAGGGAATGAACCAGTACCTCCTGGATACAAGCAGCCCTGTGCATCTCTGGCAAACTTGCCTAGATCCACACACATGTTCCCTTCCCCACTAGGAACTCAGAGTCCTACCCAACTCAGCAAGCCCACCACCTCAGTGGGGAAGGTATGGGGAGCATGCTGGCCACCCCTAGACACATGCAGTCCCATATCTCTGTTAAACCTGCCTAGATCCACATACTGTGGCAGGGAAGCTCTAGAGAGCCTGCCTACCTCACACAGGGATTCAGAGTACTGCCCCAACATTTCTTGCAAGGGTGTATAACCTGCTCAGTATCCCGGCAACTCTGCCCATGTTAGTGGAAAAACATTCCATTGCCATAACACCTACCCCAGATATTGAAGTCCCAATAGTGACCCTAGCAACCCCATACAGGGTTATTCAGCTCAGCTTAGGAAACACTGAGTATACTAGCACACCCCCAAGGTACTCAAGGCCCTACTTACAGCCACAACAACCCTGCCCAGTGTCAACTACCCCAACAAGAAACTGCTGAGGACCCCACCGCCCAGACCACAAAGGCACCCACAGACAACCTCAAGACTGAATACAGTCAAAGAAGTCACACAAATTCTATACCACTATGCTCACCCAAAACCAAACTTAAAATGCCCAACTCAACTATTAATATAGAACATGTCTACAGGTAAGAGTTTCTCCCTTCAAAAACTACTCCAAAAATTAAAAGTATTTACTATACCACCAGATGCCCAGAAATCAACATAGAGATACGAGAAGTGTGAAAAAACAGGGAAACATGATATCCCTGAAAGAAGACAATAATTCTGCAATACCAGACCCTAAATAATAGGAATGTGGTGAAATGTTTGAAGAGGAATTCCAAATAGTAATCTTAAGAAAACTTGACATGATGCAAGAAAAAAATAGAAATCACAGTGAAGTCAGAAAAATGATCCAGGACATGAATATGAAATTAGACAAAGAGAGAGAAATCATAAAAAAGAAACAAGCAGAAATTCTGGAACTGAAGAATTCATTCAATTAAATAAAAAATATAATTGAGAGCTTAAGCAACAAGCTAGAACAAGTGGAAGAAAGAATTTCTGAATGTGAAGACAAGCTTTTTGAATTAACCCAGTTGGACCAAAAAGAAAGAGAAAACAATTTAAAAAAATAAAGAAAGCCTACAATATCTATCAGACAACCTTATGTGCATAAACATCAGTATTATAAGTGTACGGAAAGAGGAAGAGAAAGAAAAGGGTATTAAAAGCCTATACTTAATGAAATAATAGCTGAAAACTTCCCAAGTATTGGGAGAGATACGGTTTCCTAGATCCAAGAAGCTCAAAAATCCCTAAATAGATTCAACCCAAAAAGTTCCTCCCCAAGACACATTATAGTCAAATTGTCGAAAGTCAAAGAAAAGGAAAGAATTCTAAAAACAGCAAGAAAAAAAAGCATCAAGTCACCTATGAGGAAATCCCCATCAGACTAACAGCAGACTTCTCAACAGAAGCTTCACAGGCCAGGAGAGAGTGGGATGATATATTCAAAGTGCTAAAAGAAAAAACTGCCAGCCAAGAATACTATAGCCATCAAAACTCTCCTTCAGAAATGAAGGAGAAATATTATTTTTCCCAGACAAGTGAAAACTGCAGGTATTTACCACCACAACACCAGCCCTATAAGAAATCCACAAAGGAGTCCTACTACATCTGAAATCAACAGAGCAATAACTATCATCATGAATACACAAGAAAACATAAAACTCACTAGTAGAGCAGATAAGCAAATGAGAAAGAGAAAGTAACTGCATCTTATCACTACATAAAAATGCCAAACAGCAAAGACAAACAATAAAAAGGAAAGAAAGGAAGAAAAGAAACATAGCACAAACATAAAAAAAATAATAAAATGGCAAGAGTAAATACCTTTCAATAACAACCCTGAATGTAAATGAATCAAATTCTCTACTTAAAAGATACAGAATGGCTGAATGGATTAAAAAACTAGATTCAACTGTATGCTGCATGCAAGAAACTCATTTCAACAGTAAAGACACCCACAGATTAATAGTGAAGGGATGGAAGATATTCCATGCAAATAGAAACCAAAAATAAGAATGAGTTGCTATACTTATACCAGATAAAACAGACTTTCAACCACAAACTATAAAGAGACAAAGAAGGATATTATATAATGATAAAGGGATAAATGTACCAAGAAGGTATAACAATTATTAATATATATGCACCAACATCAGAGCACCCAGATTTATAAAGCAAATTTATTGGATCTAAAGAGAGATAGACTCTAATACAATAATAGTTGGGGACTTCAACACCACTCTCTGAATTGGACAGATCATGTAGACAAAAAATTAGCACAGAAATATTGGATTTAACTGCACTTTAACCAAGTGTATTTGACAGTCACTTATAGAACATTTCATTCAACAAATGAAGAATATACATTCTTCTCATCAGCACAAAGATCATTCTCCAGGACAGACCACATGTTAGACCACAAATCAAGTCTCAACAAATTTCAAAAGATTAAAATCATATCAAGTATATTTTTTCAGACCACAATGGAATAAAACTAGAAATATATAACAAGCAAAACTTTGGAAGATATACAAATATGTGGAAATTCAATAACATCCTCCTGAATAACCAAAGATGGGGCAAAGAAAAAATAAAGCAGGAAGTTAAAAATTCCTTGAAACAAATGAAAATACAAATACAAAATACCAAAACCTATTGGATGGTGCAAAAGTAGTACTTGAAAGATACCAAATAATCAATCTAATGTTACACCTCAAGGAACTAGAAAAGCAAGAACAATCCAACCCCAAAATTAGTAAACAGAAAGAAATAATAAAGATCAGAGCAGAACTAAATGAAATAGAATAGATACAAAAGATCAATGAAACAAAAAGCTGGTTTTTTGAGAAAATAAACAAAATTGACAAATCATTAGCTAGACTAACCAAGAAGAGAGAAGACCCAAATATCAAAAATCAGAAATGAAAAAGGAGATACTACAACTGATTCCACAGAAATACAAAGAATCATTAAAGACAGTTATGAACAACCACATGCCAACAAATTTAAAAATCTAGAGGAAATGGATAAATTCCAGACACGCACAACCTACCGACTGAATTAAGAAGAAACAGAAAACCTGAACAGACAAATAACAAGCAATGAGACTGAATCAGTAATCAACAGTCTCCCAGCAAAGAAAAGCCCAGGACCAAATGGTTTCACTGCTAAATTCTATCAAATTTTTGAAGAAGACTTATACCAATTCTTCTCAAACTATCCCCCCAAAAATCAAAGCAGAGAATGTTCTCCCAAACTCATTCTTCTTTTTTTTAAAAAAAAGATGACCGGTAAGGGGATCCTAACCCTTGACTTGGTATTGTCAGAACCAGGCTCTCCCAAGTGAGCCAACCGGCCATCCCTATATAAGGATCCGAACCTGTCGCCTTGGTGCTATCAGCACCACACTCTCCCAAGTGAGCCATGGGCCGGCCCTCTCCCAAACTCATTCTATGAGGCCAGCATCACCCTGACACCAAAACCAGACAAAGACACAACAAAAAAAGAAAACTACAGGCCAATATTCTTAATGAACTTAAATGCAAAAATTCTCAACAAAGTATTAGCAAACAGAATCCAACAGTGCATCAAAAAGATTACACACCATGATCAAGTGAGATTCATCCTAAGGAAGCAAGGATGGTTCAACATATGCAAATCAATAAATGTGATACATCACACCAACTAAAAGGAAAGACAAAAACCATATGATCATCTCAATATATGCAGAAAAATCATTTTTTTTTTTTTGTCCTTTATTGAGACCGGCCACACCGCGCTCAGCCAGTGAGCGCTGTGAGCACACCGGTCATCCCCATATAGGATCCGAACCCGCGGCGGGAGTGCCACGGGCTCGGCCCAGAAAAATCATTTAAAAATATTTGACATCTCTTTATGATAAAAACTCTCAATAAATTAGATACAGAAGGAGTAGGAGTATCCCAACACAATAAAAACCATAGATAGGGCTGGCCAGTTAGCTCAGCTGGTTAGAGCACAGCCTTGTAACACCAAGGTCAAGGGTTCATATCCCCATCCCCACCAGCTGCCAAAAAAACAAACAAAAAAAGAAGTGGAAAAGCCAAGATTTAAGAAAAAAAAAAAAAAAAAACATATAAAACAAACCCACAACTAACATCATCCTGAATAGGGAAAAGTTGAAAGCAGAATTTTCTTCTAAGAACAGGAACAAGACAAGGATGCCCACTCTCACCACTCCTATTTAATACAGTGCTAGAAGTTCCAGCCAGAGCAATTAGGCAAGAGAAAGGAATAAAGGGCAACCAAATTGTAAAAGAGGAAGTCAAATTGTCCTTTTGCAAACTACATGATCTTATATATACAAAAACCTAAAGTCTTCTCCAAAAAACTCTTAGAGCTGATAAATTCAGTAAAGTTGCAGGATACAAAATCAATATACAAAAGCCAGTGGCATTTCTACATGCCAACAGCAAATTAGCAGAAAAAGGAATCGAGAAAGCAATCCCAGTTACAACAGCTACCAAAAAAATAAAATACCTAGGAATAAATCTAACCAAGGAGGTGAAAGATCTCTAAAATGAAAACTACAAAACACTGATGAAAGAAAAATAGAGGACACAAAAAGATGGAAGACATTCCACATTCATGGATTGGTAGAATTAAAATTGTGAAAACGTCCATATTACCCAAGGCAATCTATAGATTCAATGCAATCCCTATCAAAATACCAATGACATTCTTCACAGAAGTAGAAAAAGCAATCCTAACATTTGTATGGAAAACAAAAGACCTCAAATAGCCAAAGCAATCCTGAGCAAAAAGAGTAAAGCACAAGGCATTACACTACCTGACTTCAAATCATACTGCAAAGCTACAGTGACCAAAACAGCATGGTACTAGCAAAAAACAGACACTTGAACCAAGAGCAGAATAGGAAGCTCAGAAATAAACCCACATACTTACAGCCATCTGATCTTTGACAAAGGCACTAAAAACATACATTGGCGAAAGGACAGCCTCTTCAATAAATGATGCTGGGAAAACTCGATATCCACAGGTAGAAAAATTAAACAAGACCCCTATCTCTCACCATATACAAAAATTAACTCAAAATGTATTAAAGACTTAAATGTAAGTCTTAAATGTAAAGACCTGAAACTATAAAACTTCTAGGAAAAAACACAGGGGAAGTGATCCAGGACATAACTAGGCAAAGATTTTATGAATAAGACCTCAAAAGCACATGCAACAAAGGCAAAAATAAACAAATGGGATTTTATCAAACTAAAAAGCTTCAGCACAGCAAAGGAAACAATCAAAAGAGCAAAGAGACAACCTGCAGAATGGAAGAACACATTCACAAACTACACATCTGACAAGGGGTTAATAGCTAGAATATACAAGAAATTCAAACAACTCAATAGTAAAAAGACAAATAACCCAATTAAAAAATGGGCAAGAGAGCTGAATAAACATTTCTCAAAAAAACCCATACAAATGGACAACAGGTATATGAAAAAATTCTCAACATCACTATCATCAGGGAAATGCAAATCAAAACCACATTGAAATATCATCTCAATCCAGTTAGGCTGGCTATTATCAAAAAGACAGAAACTAACAAATGCTGGTGAGGATGTAGAGAAAGAAGATCCTTATACACTGCTGATGAGACTGTACAGCCAAAAATGTATCGCATCTCATAATCCTTTACAGCTAATATAATTTTGCCATTTTGGAAAACAGTATGGAGGTTTCTCAAACAACTACAGATAGAACTACCACATGACCCAGCAATTCCACTACTGGGTATATACCCAAAGGAATGGAAAGCATCATTTCGAAGGGATACCTGCACTCCCCTGTTTATAGCAGCTCTATTTACAATAGCCAAGAATTGGAACCAACCTAAATGTCCATCAACGGATGACTAGATAAGGAAAACATGGTATAAATACACAATGGAATACTACTCTGCTGTAAAAAAAGAAATTCTGCCATTCACAGCAACATGGATGAACTTAGAGAAAATTATGTTAAGTGAAATAAGTCAGGCACAGAAAGAGAAATACCACATGTCCTCACTCGTAAGAAGTTGTTAAAAAATAAAGAAAGAAAGATACAGCAATCACAATAATTCACTAAACTTTCAAAAGGAGAGATCAGAACTGAGGCTACCAGAGGTGGGAAAGGGGGAGGAGGATGAGGGGTTAGCAAGAAATTGGTAAAAGCCCACAAAAAATGATTACATTGTATAATGTTGAATATACTAATTATCCTGATTTGAGCATCACATAACGCACACAGGTATCGATACTCAATGCTGTACCCCACACATACATACAATCGATTATGTTTCAAAAAAATAAATAAATAAAACAAAATATTTTTTTAAAAACCCAGGCACAGAAAGAAAATACCACATGTACTCACTTATAACTGGGAGGGATAGGAGGGTGGGAGGAAGGAAAGAAGGAAGGCAAAACAATAATACATGAACTTTCAGAAGGAGGGAACAGAACTGTGGTGACTAAATGTGGAAAAGGGAGAGGGGAAGGGGGGCTAGCAAGAAATTGGTTAATGGACACAAGGAACAATTACGTTTTGTAATAATGAACATGCTGGTTTATCCTAATTTAATCATCACACATTGTACACAGGTATAAATAATCAATTCTACACCCCACAAATATGTGTAATCAATTATGTTTAAATAAACAAATAAGGGAAAAAAAAGAAAATGTGGTACATATACAACACTGGAATACTATTCAGCCATAAAAAAGAAGGAAATTCTGCCATTCGCAGCAATACAGATAAGCCTGGAGAAAATTATGGTAAGTGAAACAAGCCAGGCACAGAAAGAGAAATACCACATGTTCACACTCAGATATGGGAGCTAAAAAAGAGAACAAAACAAAACCACAAATAAACAACAGTAACAATACACTGAACTGTTAAAAGGAGAATAATGATGGTTACTAGAGGCAAGAAAGGGGAGAGGGAAGGAAGGATAGTGAGAGGCTGGTTAATGAACACAAAATTACAGCTAGATGGGAAAAGTAAGTGCTGATGGTATACAGTTGACCCAGGAATCCATAATTAACAATAACTTAAAGCACGTTACCAAATGACTAGAAGAGAGGAGGTGAAATGTGCATATCACAAAGAAATGATTAAGTTTTGCAATGAAGAATATGCTAATTACCCTAAATAGATCATCACACATTGTACACATATATTGGAATATAACCTTGTACCCCATAAATATGTACAATCAATACGTTTCAATAAAAACATTTTTAAAAAAATCCAAAATAGTACAATCTCAATACCTGGTTGTGCCCAAGGCTGCTGTGAGAGAGTATATTTGGGGCCTCCCTGACTGGCCATTGTTTTTAGTGCTGAAACCTGGTAGAGGAGACAAAAAGAAAAATGTTTCATTTCACTGCTGACAAATTAAACCAGTACTGCTCTCAAAGGATACACAGACTATTTAAATCCATTAAAACGTAATGATAGTCAAATGTGCAACCCTAACAAAAATGTATTGCATCTCATAATCCTTTACAGCTAATAAAATTTTTTAGCAACACCTCTCGTGATTTTAAAGCATTTATCTTGCAAAAAACCACACCAAAGTCCTGAGCCATTCTGACTGACACATTTCAGGGTAGGAAGACAAAAATTAAGCCCTAGAGAAATGTCAACACAAAACACGTCTCTCTTAAGTGGACCATTATGTTAACATGAAGTTATTATCGAATATTATTACAAAAATGTCACCCCAGCAGGACAAAATCTCCTTCACATACCAAGACGATCCTTTTTCTTATCATATCATATAGGCAGAGAAAATATCATTAAAACAAACAAGATTTTCAAATACCATCAAAAGGCACAATTGACCAACCAGTGCTAAAAGACACAGACTTGGATGCCGTCTTCCATTCATCTCTTTGCATTCCTCAGCAGCAGTATAGAAAAGCAAATCCAAAAAAGTACATTTAGCTTCTGGACAAACTAAGACAGCAATTGTACTGGGGATAAGGGATGGCAGGGGAGGATGAGACAGAAATTGCATAAAGCCTTTTTTTTTAAATGGATAATCTTGTGCCAAAGGTCCAGCCAGGGCCTTGGCTTCACTAGAAAGTATCATTAGAAAAACTAGGGCACCAAGTTTTTAGATTTCTCATTTAAAAAAAAGCCAAACATATTTAGACAGAGGATGGGCAGAGACAGGGGTATGCTGTTAACTCAGATCTCTCTGGTCTTCTCTTTCTAGTTTCTATTTCTATTCCTGCACCACTCTAGGACTTTGCACTTCCTGTCCACAAGTATAAATCACCCTTTTCCTCCTCTCATTCAATTCACGTATTTTTTTTTTTGTGAGATGCAGCTTTTTAAAACAAATCATACATATGATTACACAATATTAAAAGAAAACACCTTCACACTTTAGTGTTATATTATCCCAAATATTTTCCAATGTAAAAATATACTAATGTGCAGACTTTTACAAAAATGAGAAGCGCAACATTCTGTGTAAACTTTTTCCCACACTTAAGTCTATATTTTGGACATCTTTCCGTGTCTGACAGTTTTAATAGTGATACCTGCTTACTATTCCATTGACTACTGCAGAATTTAACTAATTTCATAATAACATATACTTAGGCTATTTATTTTTATATTAAAAACAAATACATACTTGTATATTCATCTCTATTTACTATCCAGATAACTTATTCATCTTTAAGTCAAACCTCAAGGAACATTTTCTTCAAAAGTTTTCCCCAATTGGCCCTACCTTTTTTAAAAATCCTACAAGATAAACAAAGACCCATTGTCTCATGACATCCCTCTATATATTTTAATGCTTGTTTTTCTATCTTGATTTTCCATTATGTTATAACTCTTTGAAAGCGGAAATTAAATTTACAGGTCACAGTCTATTATATGCACTACCTCAAGAAAAAATTTTAATTTATAGTATTACCGAGGAAATTAATAACACTTCATGGGCCGGCCTGGTGGCGCACTGGAGAGTGCGCCGCTTGGGAGCGCGGCGGCGCTCCTGCCGAGGGTTCGGATCCCATGTGGAGACCGGTTCCCGCTCACTGGCTGAGCGCAGTGCGGGCACAACACTGAGGGTTGCGATCCCGTCGCCGGTCCCTGGTATGGGCGCGACACCGAGGGTTGCGATTCCGTTACCGGTCAGTAAAAAAGACAAAAAAGGAAAAAAATAATAATAATAATAACACTTCAGAGGGAATATTAAAAATAAACTTATAATACTTTATCAAGTTGCTTGAAAGAAAATATTTTCTACATATGTCTGAGTTTTTAGCATAAACTGATTTCACCAGAAGGAGACACACTTTCAGCTTAGCTAGAAATCTGAAAATATACTTCATTTAAAACACCTTTATTTAGATTTTTTGCTAAAGCAAAATCTTCACCTCAAATTCATCATAGTTTACCATGCAGAAACGTTATTTATGGCAAACTATGACAAATCTGCAGCACTACAGTTACAAAGTGCTTTCATACATTTAATGTTGTTTGGTTGTTCTTCATAATACCCTTAAGTAGGAAGGATGGATGCTATAACTATCTCTCTCCGCCACAGCGATTGGAAAACTGAGGCTTGGAGAAACAAATTTCCCAATAATTCCAGAAAGTAGGTGGCAGAAGGGGGGCCAAGGCCCAGCTTTCCTGATGCGAAGTTCTGTGCTCTTTCTATTACACCTACTACCTTCCAAGACCTACCTAAGAGTTCGTTTCAAGCAATATTCAGTATGATGGAATTCTAGAACAATAAAAATGTATCAACAGTTTTTGAAGTTTGATAGAAAATAATCTGACCCAAACATTTTCCTATGTACCTCTACCCCCAACACTTAAAACAGTATTACATTCCCTCAGAGCATTCAAATATTGAGAGAAAAGGTTATTTTTCCAGGGGCAGGAAATGAGGTAACTGAGCATATATGTTTTTCTAATACTTATTTTTCTCAGGAAAGACCATTAATTTTACCAAGAATCAGGAAGGAATCAGTTGATGAAGATGTGGTAGAAATGTTTCTCTTGGAGCTGGCCAGTTAGCTCAGTTGGTTAGAGCATGGTGTTATAACACTAAGGTCAAGGGTTTGGATCCCCATACTGGCCAACCAAAAAAAAAGAAATGTTTATCTTATGCACATTCGGTCACTGTGCAAACTTTAGTTTCTCAACCTGTGAAATGAAGATGCTCCCCTTATTCCAGGTACCAGGGATGCAGTGAGAATTAATGAAAGTGAAACATCCCAACAAGGAGAGACATGGAAGGAGCGAAATAGACAAAGGTCAATTTATAGCAGGTGAAAGAGGATCAGAATCACACCTTGAGTCTTTAGGTTCAAAAACAAGTTTTCCGACAGCCTAAAAATGTTCTCTACACACTAACATGGTTTGTTTTAGTATGCCAACTCATATACATATTTTTAAAAATCAGACCAAACTTAGAAGCAAGCTGAGAACACTTTGTTAATGAGGCTTAAATAGTAAATACTGAGACCTACAAACATACATCCAAATGAAAGATTACTGTTTTCTTTCTGTACCTATGGATGTTGTTTTTCTTGTAATCATTTATCAGGGCAAGGTACAAGCACTAGTACTGCCTTATATAAAATGCTGACTAAATAAAAGAGGCATGAGATTCTGCAATTACAGGTAACAACGCTGAGGCTTACCTTTAAAGAAAATCATTTTAAAGTTATAAAATCTTTTATTCTTTCTCTACTATTCAGAATGCTAGTAACAGTTACAGATAGAATGTGAAAAATGCTTGGTCCACAAATTCTAAGATGCAGTATTTTAGATGATCTCATATATCTGTGTGAATTCTAGGGCTTATATTTGTCTAGGGCATCAGGGGAGGGTGTGGGTATCTTCGTCTGAGTCACTCTATGCCAACTGGACAGGAAGGGGCCTGAATTTGGAATAACATAAAAGGGATGTTCAATCCTCAAAGCTGTAGTATCCTTGAAATATTTTGACTAGAAACTCAGTGAACAGCAGTGAAGGTCCAGGGCTCAAAGAGGAAACAACAGACAACTGCAAGTGATCTGAGCAAAGGCATCACAGACTGATAAGGGTGGGATGAAACTGGCCTCTCCAGGAGGATGAGAGGCAAGCCCTTCCCTTCCCATCTACAGTGAAGAAGTAAAAGAAGAGGTCCATGAACAGCTACACAGGGATTCCTCCTATATACATGTAGCATATCCACGTAGAACCATTATATAATTTGACTTCAAATATTTTTTTACATAAACCTCTATCTCCTTTTGAAATGTTTAGAGTATACAGAGTCTTCCAAAATACACAATTGCAGAGTTATATCAGATTTACCAAATTTATACTAAAGTCAAGTTGGACTATATCAGTAAATTGTGATTCTTTTGATTTCTAGAAAAACGGTGCTGTTCTAGAACAATCCTTTAATGGACTATAAGCAAGTAAAACACACCAATGATAAATAAAAGAGTAGATTATTTTAACATTTCTATATTTGGCTTTCTGGTCTTTTTCATTATTTTTTAAAACTAATATCTCTGTCTTTATCACAGGCTTCAGGCATATTAATGTTAGCAGACCCAGCAACAAGTTACTAATGAACAATCTGCTTATCTGTCTCCTGGTCATTTGATAGATACATCTTGTCCCCCCGGTTAAGACAAGTTAAATTTGAGAGAAAAGGCTGTCATATTTTTATTCTTTTTATGATATCCTCTAATACAAGTCTGGGATAAACAGTTTAAGGCTTAATAAATAAAAATTAATTTCAAGACTTTTTAAACATCTTTATTATGTAAGAAAGTCCTTAGTAATGACACTTAAATTCAAAAAAGTAATAATAATAATTTAAAACAAGAATGTCAAAATAACCACAATCTGATTTTTTCTTTGCTAGCATTGGCCAATTGATAGACTTTATCTTGGGAGACAGAGAAATAGACATATTGTCATAAATCCAACTATCTGGCTATTAACAATGCAATGATATAAAATCTTCACTTCTCAATTATCCATGCAAAATATAAGGGAGAAATAACATGGAAAACAAGGAGGAAAATGAAACACCCATTTTAAGTAATAGGAAATCTTGATACACAGGACCATGATTACTGCCATGCAGGTTCAGGAGAAAGTGAGAATTCCAACCCACATGCAGATAACTTACACGGTGGATAACCAGAACAGAATTACCCAGGGGTCAGCTATAACTAGCTTTACAATATTTGCACTCTTCTTCTTAAAAACTAAAAATTCTGTAAGCATATCTAAAAGTATGCAAACCAAAAGGCTTCCATAATAGGAAACATGGTGATTTCCCAGATAAAATCATTAAGACTTGGGCTTACTATCTTTTTCTGCTAGTGTTTTCACAAGAGGGTAATTCAACAGGAAATCTAGGGAAGAATGCAAAATGACTTTACCAAACAGGCACCAAGGTCTATACCTTTGTCATGAACTCCTCCAGTTGCTCTACAAACAGCTTGGTCTGCTCCTGAATAAACTGCTCACAGGCCGACTTCAGATGACGGTCTACATCTTTTTTAGAGTCAAGATAATGTTCTCTTATCTCAGGAGTACCCTTAAAAAGAAGATGACAATTTCCTCCTGTTTTTGTGTGCCTAGAAATTACCAGACATGTAAAGAATGTCGTTTATCTCCCACCACCAATGAAACAGACTCCTTCTCACCTCCAACAAGAACTCTATCAAGGCATTGTTGCTATTCAGCCTAAAAAATCTCGGAACAGTCATAGGGTTCAGGATTTTAAATGCTGCATCTGTGAAACAAAATTACTCATCCAGTGAACATGTACAGTTTCAACAGAGAAGCCATGTGTAGCATACACTAGTTCTCTACCACCGCAAAGCAAAAAGCCACTTCATCTTCACCAACTCATCCCCATGGAAGGATGAGGGTGAGCTGAGTGCTAGTGATGGCTACTACCCACACAGAGTTATCCTCTACATGTCGGAATTGCAAAATGACTGTTAATCTCAAGTATTCATTTATAGAAAAAAAGAAAAATAATAAATGGTAAGCAATACCTTAAAATTTCACTGCTTAACTTTTAGGATGTTAAACAGGGTTTTAGAAATATTCACATACTTACCCAGCTTCTCTGTTAAGCACCTGGCTGGCACAGAAATTTATTCAGTAGAAGCAGAGTGAATAAACTAATGTGTCAGCCAGGAAGAAAACACCAAAAGGACATATTTACCACTTAACCTCCAGACTAACTAGAATCTATGAAAAGAATTAACTGAGGTCTCATTGATGTTCAAATGCAATAAGATATAACATTAGTCATGAGAGGTTAGAGGCTTAAATGTAAAGATAGCAAGTATTATTAAGTGATAGTAAGAAAAGACCATTTCTTTGCTTTGCTTTGCTTTGCCGGACTGAAGAAAGCAAAGCGTGAAATGCTTCCAACCCTGGTTTTGCAAGCACATACCACAAATAATACTTACTGCCTTGACCCTGGTCTTAACAAAAAAAAGCCTCTGTGAGATTCAGTATTCAGAGTAAAGCTTTAGTAAATGGCTCTTTGTGTCTGCAGTCTTTTCTACAAGATACCTGAAAGATTCTGTCTGCAATAAATAGAATCAAATCATCATATGATAGGGTTATATACACTTCATGATATTTGGGGGAAAACATATTTTAAACAAAATTTTGCCAAACTCTTAGGAAATTTCATTTTCTCACACTTCAGTGAATCTACACTAGAAGGAAGCAGCAACAAATTATGAATTAGAAAAAAAAGAAACAAAGTAAATAAACCCTGCTCTAATCCCATCACTTAAACTACGTAAAGGACTATCAGAAGCCAGGAATTCTTCAAGATAGAAGCACCATTCCCACACCTCACACTGCAAGGAAAGAAAAAATCAACCAGAATGGTTGAAAGACAGAATCCTCTAATGAGAATAAGCTTTAAAAAAATTATGTATCCTGTAAAGACAAAAGCCAGGAAATCTGACTCCTGTTTAAACAAAACAAATCCAAAAGTACACACACACAAAGTATATGAGCAACGAACAGGCTTTACAGAACCAAAAGGTATTCTCTGTGGTAGACAGGAGAGAGCATGAGGAAAAGAAAAAGAGCAAACTGTTTTAATATGACTCATCATGAGGCCATGCTGACTCTCAGTTGAGTTAAACCAAGTCCACTATCAGATAAGCACAGCAATTCAGGAACTAAAAACCTGCTACCCTTGGAAATCCTATATTTGGGGTTCCTCTGAACTACAGAAAACAGAAAATAATTTAACTATTTTCTCAATTGCCCCAATACATGAGAGAAGTTAATTCATTACTCAGAGCTTATATCTCTTAGAAATGGTTAAGAAAGATAAAGTTTATATAAATTTGTAAGTAATTAAGGGAAATGAGAAATGTTTATTGTATATCCTTAACTGCTTAAGATCAACATCTTAGAAAGTAACTACAGTCTTCCCTCAGCATCATGCAGGATTGGTTCCAGGACACCCCCTACCCCCAATACCAAAATCCATGGATGCTGAAGTCCCTGACATAAAATAGTGCAGTATTTGTATATAACCTACATACATCCTCCCGTATACTTTAAATCATCTCTAAATTACTTGTAATACCTAATAAAATGTCTGCACATCACTTCATTCACATGGATTCAACATAGTATTCGGCACACAGCAAATTCAAGTTTTGCTTTTTGGAACTTTGTGGAATTTTTTTTCCCAAATATTTTCTATACACAAATGCAAAACCCATGAATACAGAGGGCCAACTGTACTTTGATCTTTTAGAAATCATCTACTGTTAATTCAGTCAGAGACAAATCATTAGGATGGATAAATCATCCGTCCCAAGATGATGCAACGTCTATTACCAACTCAAAGACCCTACCTACATGATTACTAAACAACCAGCTGATTTAAACAATACCACTTAAGTTTATTTAAGCACCTGAAACTTACAAAGTATTTTAACATACATTTCCATTCATTTCCATTCTCAATGATGTTGATAACCTGGTGAAGGTATCATGACAAGCTGGTTATGCTCATTTTACCTAAGAGGACAGTGGAGAAGCAGCAGCCAAAACACCCACCCAAGATCACACAAGAGCTAGGAAATGATGGGCCAGAAGCAAAACTTGACTCTTTCAGACTGTTAGATAAGTTCTCTTCCCATTTTACTCGGATGGCTTCCTGAATTTTCAAAAACTGACAAATTCAACTCAGTATTTTAAATCATCCTAATTAACTAACACTTACTATTTAGTTTACACTATTTTTCATTTTTTTAACTGGTTATAGTAATATGTGGCAGAATCTAAGAGAGGTAATACTATATTACAAACTGAACTAACCCTTCATAAAGAAAACACAGCAAGTCAGAAGTAATTAGGATGTTGATAGTTCAGCTTAGTATGAACAAGTAACATATTTAGCAAGCAAAGCATGCAAAATAATTGCAGATGAACATAAAATAAACCCATAACCTGTGCTGACACATCTGGACAAGTCAAACATGCCCAACTGTGCCAACTAGGATAACGAAGTACCTCTAGTTTTCTTGAGGTCCAGGGAAATTTCCTTAATGGTGAATTCAGTGTGAAATGGAGCAATTTGTTCACGAAGAATCAAAAGGTGCTTAATTAAGAAAAGTTGTCCATCAATCTGAGTCTAAGTTGTAAGAAAGAAAAATGAATATTATCACAGGTTAAATCAAAATAGGAGCATATAAAACACATATGTTATTAATCAACATTAATCTACCTAGGTTTACAATCTTACAGTGCCAACACTTTTTGTTATGCAATAAACTCTCCCCATATTACCCATGTTAGAGTTATCTGATAAAAATCTTACTTCAAACTCTCATTAACAATGTCATCTGCTCTACTTAGGAAATCCAAGAAAGTCAGACAAAAGGCTATAAAGCAGCACATTCAGAAAAAGAAACCAAATCTATTTTATCTTGGTGCAGAGGCAAACAAGATGACACAGCCTAATGTCAAAACGAGCAGGAGGTAAAGAAAAGCTCAAAGTATGAGCCTGCTGACCTCTCTTGGCTTTCTAGTTTCTTTTCAGGAAAATGGCTTCCACTATTTGGTCACAGACATTTCAATATCCAGAACATCAGACATATTCATTTTCATAAAAAAGTGCAAAAGGAGCCTCCAAATGTAAAATGATTTGAGGTCACCATTTTGGATTCTCCTGCCACCAACAGAGCACCAACTGTCTATACCCTGAGGGTCCTACATGTCCTTTTGCCTTTTTAGGACCCGTCCACAAGAGCCTTGTGATTCTAGCTCTGACCCAATCCCAAATAGTGAATAATCATAGTTCTCATTTCAGGAAAGAGTCTGTACATTAATAAGAGCAAGGCTGTATTTGCTCCTTCTTGCTACTACTTAGGGCAGAATCTTATTTTGAAGATATTTCTAATGAAATTTTTTATACTACATTAGAAAATGATAGTTACCCTTCAGTAAGCAATATAAATTTTAAAGGGATTATTTTTATTTTTTTTTTTTGTCCTTTTTGAGACCGGCCGCACCACGCTCAGCCAGTGAGTGCTGTGAGCACACCGGTCATCCCTATATAGGATCTGAACCCGCGGCAGAAGCGCTGCTGCGCTCCCAGCGCCGCACTCTCCCGAGTGCACCACGGGATCGGCCCCCTAAAGGGATTATTAAACAATGTGACTCCTCCTTAGTTTCTCTCCCATTCCTAATAAACACAATCAATGTAAGTATGACTTATGTGATGGAAATTCACTTTGCATTCTGGGACACAGAGCATCAGATAAGTAGGAAATGCTACATGTTTTGAATACTTGCTCTATTTTTAAAAGAACTAACAACACCAATGCTAAAAATAGTGTCATATAGATCTTATTCACTTTACTAAAGCTGTTATAATCCAGCAAATAGAAACATTTGCTGACAGACCAGGTGCTCAATTTAAGTATGTAAGAACAATTTCCTGTCTTAAAAATCTTGGAAAACTCTCTAACAGATTAAGCTATTTTCATTGATCACTTTCAAAAAGCTTTAAAAAAAAAAGTTTTAAAAAAAAAAGTCAAAAGTACACATACTTAGGGCCGGCCCGGTGGCGCACTGGATAGTGCGCCGCTTGGGAAGCGCAGTGGCGCTCCCGCCCAAGGGGTCGGATCCCACATACAGACCGGTTCCCGCTCACTGGCTGAGCGAGGCGCGGGAGCAACACCGAGGGTTGCGATCCCGTTGCCAGTCCCCGGGCCGGTACGGGGGCAACACTGAGGGTTGCGATCCGTTGCCGGACACGGAACAAAAAAGAAAAAAAAAAAAAAAAAAAAAAAAAAAAAAAAAGTACACATACTTAGCCCTGAAAATAAATAAGCTAATGCTTACCAAATTGAGGGCTTCCTCACATATACTTAAGCCCCTTATAATATATAGGAAACAGAATTAGATAAAAGAAGATGGACTATAGATAATGAGGGCAAAACACTGAGTAAAAGGCTTTTCACTCCTCCCTTAAAGAGAGGACAGTGGTACAAGAGGACATTAGCATATAAACTCTTTTTACTTAGGTCGTTTTTTTTTCCCTCCTGATGATCTAAGAAATACATGCTCACTGTAGAAAATCTGGAAAGTTGGGCCGGCCTGGTGGCGCACTGGAGAGTGCGCCGCTTGGGAGTGTGGCGGCGCTCCCGCCGAGGGGTCGGATCCCATGTGGAGACCGGTTCCCGCTCACTGGCTGAGCGCGGTGCGGGCGCAACACGGAGGGTTGCGATCCCGTTACCGGTCAGTACAAAAGACAAAAAGGAAAAAAAAAAAGAAATGAAAGTCGGGAAATTAAAGAAATGTGTAGGGCCTGGTGGCGCACTGGAGAGTGCGCCGCTTGGGGGTGTGGCGGCGCTCCCGCCGAGGGGTCGGATCCCATGTGGAGACCGGTTCCCGCTCACTGGCTGAGCGCGGTGCGGGCGCAACACGGAGGGTTGCGATCCCGTTACCGGTCAGTAAAAAAGACAAAAAGGAAAAAAAAAAAAGAAAAGAAAATCTGGAAAGTAAAGAAATGTGTAGGGAACAGGGGGGGAAATCATCCATAGTCACCCAAAAGCTTTCACTGTTACACACTTCCTTCGATGCATTTTTACATAGTTAAAGCCATACTGTGTATCTGATTTATACTACTTTTCTTTCTGCCTTAACATATTTAATTTTATTGTTTCATTTTTAAAAATTTAATAGCCATGTAATATTCCACTATATGGAGTATGCTACAATTAACCATTTCCCTAATATTAGACATGTGTTTCCTAATTTCACCTCTTGTAAAAAATGTGAGAGCTCAGACTTGGAAATACTTTTTAAAACTTAAATCTGATTGTCTATAACTCTATTTACATCCTCTTCTAGTCCCCACGTCAAACTTTCATTTCAACTCTCCATTCCATGAACAGGAGAATACAGTGGTCATAAACAAAAAGAGAGCTTTTCTAGCAACAACATCCCAAATTCTTTTGTAGGGAGATTTTTTTTTTTTAACTTATCTAAAGTCTTGAAGTCAGAAATCAAGTTTGTAAATGTGGGAGTCAAGAAATATTCACAGGTTTTGAACACTCCAAGCAGCAATGAAATTTTGGCTGGGAACAGCCCCCATGGATTCCTCCTTGTAGGCAACAAGTATTTTAAGTGGAGAGTTAAGCAGAGCAACACTTCTGACCATGCTCTACTCTGACGAAAAATCTCAGGGGCCATGGGAGAAGCACATGCAGCAGCTTTCAGCTCCAGATCCCTTCCTGATTAGAAACTGTAAGGCATGTAGTCATGGCAACGACTTCTAGTCACACATCTCAAGGGCTACAACTTCCTGTCTTCAAACTGACTGGCTGATTTCCTTCAGTTGAGTGAGAACATTCAACTATTTAAAACATCATTGTATGGATGATCATAAATTGCTATGTTTCCTTGGAAATACTTTCTTGGTATTCCAGCAGTACCACTTCCCCAGTTGCTAAAGCTGTAACAAGAAACCTTCACCCCACAGAATTTACAACCTAAGTGCCATTTCTGATACCTTAGCAAAGCTGAACTCTCTTATACAGTGCAGGCTTTATTTAGTACTTGCTTCTCTCAAAGGGCCTCAAAATTCAATCATATTAAACAAAAAGCTCGCTGCCAAACGGCCTTTAATTTCTTGTCTATAAATAAATGCTATTTATATTCCTCAACATTATTATAGGTTCACCTAACACTTCATCAAACCTTGTTTTTGCTGATAGACTCTGATGCTCCAAGTAAGGACTGAATGCAGGCAGACAATGCTTCCTGTGATAATCCTTGGAACACTGCCCTCTGGTGGAATAAAAGAGAAACATCAGCCTGTTGCACTTCACAAAACAAAAAAAAAAAAAGAAAATTCTAGGCTGTGAGTGCAGCAAACAATGCTTGCTTGCCCTTATCATGGGATTAATTAATTACCGGTATTATTCCTTCTGGAAATTTCTATTCCCATGCAACCTTTCTAGACCCAGTTTGTAATGTGCACTCATCTCTGGAAACTTTCACTGATGTGATCCTTCAATAAATATTTACTAGCACCTACTCAATGCCAGGCACTGTGCTAGATGCTAGGAAGTACAGTGGTCAACAGGCAGGCATGGTTCTGACCTCATGGAGCCCTCACTCCAACATAATCTTATGTTGTGGGGCTGCTTTCTAAAAGCTTTAAAGCCAACTCTGAAACAAAACGTCAGTAAACTGAAAATTTATCCCAAGTAATTAATCAGTAATGTATTTTAAGATTCATGCACATGGCTCTTTATCACACTATTATTTTAAACAGCAAAAATTGGAAATCACCTAAATGTTCAACGGTGGGAAACTGACAAATAAAATAATAGTAAATCTAAATTATAGAATACTGTGCATGAAATCAAAGAATGCTGAAGGGGTGGTGAAATTCTTATAAAATATAATTAAGTGAAAAAAAAAACCCAGGTTACAAAATGATATGTGAAGGATGGTTCTTGTTTAATTCTGCCATTTCTTTATCTTCCCAGAGATGTGACATGTTGGTTGGGCCAGGACTCCTATCAGTCCCCTTGCTTCCCTGTCTTCATTCTACCTGTAATGGAACGGATATGGATGGATCCGAGCAAGATATTTATTTAGAAGCCATAGTCCAGGGCCCTGGACTAGCCAATGTCTCCTACTTGACATTATTCTCTTTTTGTCCTTTCCCATGAGGCTCCTGTAGGAAGGAGAGATGAGGGCAGCCTCCTGCTGGGTCACTGACCCTGCCTAGGAAGGCTAAAGATGAGCAGCTTAGACCAAGACCCTCTTCTTCCCCTGCTCAGCCTTCATATGTTTGTCATTGGATTTTCTTTCCTCACCTTTGACCAGTAGGACTGAGACAGTTAAGATTTGGATGTGAGCTAGCTGAAACAAGAATAGGCAAGCCTAAGGCTGAGTGACCTCCTTTGGCCCACCTACTATTTGGCTGAAATCTCTGTAAAATAGCCTAAGAGGCTTTACTCCCTAGAGTCTGTGAGGACAACAGGTTCGATGTGGAATATGCCTCCTGCATATCTGCCTTGGGATCCAGGCTCCACTGTTAGAAGGTTCTGAATCCCAGCCTAATGCCATCATTCGATATACCTCATGGGAAATCTGAGGAAGAAGAGATGACAAATGTCCAAACCTCCCTCTGGATGAGATCTCATCAGTGGGACAAAAAGGCTGGGACATCTAACTCTGTAGAGGTGATCTGGCCTCACCTCTAAAAGTCCCAGAACTTGGCAAAAGGCACTTCTGGTTGCATTTCAAAATCTCCAAGCACAAACACCAACAACTATACCATTTAAATTGGATACAGAGTTGTATTTATGACTCTATGAAACAACTGTGCAACCTTGTTCAGTCCTAGGACTCTGGGGTACGTAATATCTCTGTAGTGTGAGAGTAATATGCATACTCCTGTTGACCCATATTCTTAAAAAATAGTACATCTGGACAATTCTTACATGATTATTATATTTAATCATTTCTCTCTTTACATGCAGTTGGTAGCAATCAAAATAATAAAAAAGTAAATTAAAGCCATCAAATTTTATAAACTATTTTGGTTTAGCAACAAACCACTGACAGCAAATAATTGTGGACAAATCTGATGTTGCAGGGAATTATAACCATATTATTAAACTGAGTGTGGAAAATAACACTGTCCCCTGAAATCAACTCACAGTCTAAGTTGGTGCTTTTAAGAAGGGTACCGATAACTTCAGCAAGTAACTAAACTTAGTCCATGGTTAGAAACACATGTAATCATACTAGTTAAGGACACTGATTCAAACTGAGTGCCAAACTACATTAAAGTAGTTGCATTTAATACAAAACTTAATACTAAACATATATTACACCTGTGTGACACTGGATGAATCACTTGAGCTTTCTACCTCTCTTTTTCTCATCTACAAACTAAGGCAGATACATTAATTAGTAGTTTTAAACTTATTTGCGGTCATGGACTCTTCTGAGAATCAATCAAAGGTATAGCCCTCCTCAGAAAGAAACAGACGCAAACGCACATACAAAATTTTACCCACAATTTCAATGCATTCACAGACTACCCGAAGCCCATTAGTAGATTCTAAGGACCTATAGAATGCTCAGATTAGTAATCCCTAAATTAGACTGACCTTCAAGTTACCACCATATCTAAAAATCATGACTCTAAGAATATCAAACAGGGCTGGCCAGTTAGCTCAAGTGTGGTGCTGGTAACACCAAGGTCAAGGGTTCAGATCCCCATACCAACCAGCTGCCAAAAAATAAAAATTTTAATAAATAAGAATATCAAGCAAATACCATACCAAGATCTTAAAGTAAAATAAAAATGAATCCAACGAAAAGGGCAAGCAATTCACAGTAAAAATACAAGAATTTACACACATACATCTATGCATCTGTATAACTTGGAGAGACAGACAAGAGTTCTTCGAACTGTAGGATACCACATTCCATGAAGATCCGCTGGAGAAATTGTGGTCTGTGGTCTAGGACTGAGGAATTCTGTTGAACCTAAAACCCAAATGGAAAAGAAGACATATTTCACACACATGGATGTTTACAATAATTTACATGACAAATAAAAACTGTTTATTCTCATTAGCTATCAATAGCTGGAGGGTATCAATTTTTACAGCCTCACTTTAATCAAGAATGCCATAAGAAATCTAAATCAGTGACAGGTAAGATTTAACACAATAAGTAAGAACACACATGAATATATACATTCCAGCATCATATATATGCTCAACCCAAATTGCTTTTCCCAAACTGTGATCAAGAATCTTTATGCAATAAATGAACAGCATATGCATAGAATGCAGCCATTTAAAAGGAGGCAGATCTATATGTAGTAATATGGAAGCAAGTAGGAACCAATGGAGGTACGGGAGTGACATGAAAACAAAGCAATTTTAAACAGGGAAATTAATCAAAGCTGGTTAGCCTGCCAGCCTGCCTTCCATGCCCTGAGTTGTTTCATTTACAGGTCTACTTAGCACATCCAGTTCCCAAGTGGCCAGAGCAGGCTCCCCGCTCCACTGAACAAGTGTTAAGGCTTAGTGCTTTCACTTTATACTTTTGTAAGTATTTTTTTCAAAACCAAGTAATAGTTGTATAATTTTGTGTGTGTGTGTGTGTGTGCAGCTGGCCAGTATGGGGATTCAAACCCTTGATCTTGGTGCTATACACTGCCTTCTAACCAACTGAGCTAACTGGCCAGCCCAAATTTTAATTTTTTTTTTTAATTTTTTTTTTATGAATTTGATGAAAGTAAATTTTATTTTTTTTTAAGTTTATTAATATTTTTTTACATTCTATGATGTTGTTGGAGAGCAGCTGGGGGTGAAGGGGAAAGGGGGAAGGAAATAGGGTAAGAGGAAGAGGGGTGAGGTTGAGGCTCATGGCACCCCCCTCATTCCTGCAGGGGAGACCAGGGGGCTTCCAGCGGTGTCTTGGTCATTGCGGGACTGGCTGCAGGTGTCAGGGGGGTGAGAGGGGATGGCCAAGGCCTGAGGCCCCCCACCGCCTCTGCTCAGAAGAGCTTGGGGCACTTCCTGCAGCAGCCCAAATTTTTAAATCTCTTCCATAAGGTCTTACTTTACACTAAGATCTACTCTATTTAAAACTTCTTAAAGAAAAAGAATAAACAAATTCTATCAAAGATATTTAGAGATTAACAGGCCGGCCCGGTGGCGCACTGGATAAGTGCGCCGCTTGGGAAGCGCGGCAGCGCTCCCGCCCGAGGGTTCGGATCCCACATACAGACCGGTTCCCGCTCACTGGCTGAGCGAGGCGCGGGAGCAACACCGAGGGTTGCAATCCCGTTGCCGGTCCCCGGTCCGGTACGGGGGCAACACTGAGGGTTGCGATCCGTTGCCGGACACGGAAAAAGACAAAAGACAAAAAAAAAAAAAAGATATTTAGAGATTAAGTATCTATAGTTTTCCTAAGGATTATGGTGTCTTCAGTATCCTTCCTTCAAAATAAAGAGCCAAAAAAGTAACCCCAAATAAAAGTTTAGTGAAACAAATGTGTTTAAAGCCAGAAGTCAGCTTGTCCGTTCATTTTCTTCACTTTCCTGTGTAACTGACAGTTGATCTAGAAAAAGCTGACATCCACGGCAACTCATCAAAAGGCAAGTGCTCCCTGGCTTCCTCTTCTGAAAAGCACAGCAAACCCCAGAACCAGGGCTTCTCCCAGGGTCCCCCTGCATGTCCTCTTTACCATCCACCAAGGGCTTCTCCTCCTCCTCACTTGCTCTACAAAGAGAATAACGCCTACGCTTTTTGAAGGTACTGATAAACAGTCTCTTCACACAATGGTCCCTCTGCCAATGTGTCCTGACACCTCATTCTACACCATAAACATCATGTCTTTTAAAGCCCTCCTTTCGGAGGCTTCGCGTTCTCACTTCTAACATACCTGGGAGCCAGGAAAAGTGATTATACTTTCTTTCTGCTCCCATTCCTACCTGATTCGGAGTCTTTCTTGCCTTCCACTTTAAATTCTATCACCATTCTGATAACACTGATAACTGTATGGACAACCACGTGGTCATCCTTGACCTTCTCAACTTCAAAGACTTTCACTTCCATCCTCACACCCCTACCCCTCAGGCAGATTTTCTTATTTCTTTCTACAGACTTTCTTCTTACTCCAAACTACTCCCTCTCAAGTATTAAAACTTAGTACCCCACTCTAACCACAGTGTTCTTGTGATTTCGTCTTTCTCCTCTGTTTTCTCAATCGACACCAGCAACCCCTCCTCTGTCTCTCTGTCTTCAATCACACCCTCTCATTTGCTTGCCTCTGACCTCGCTGGCTGTTCTCAGTCAGCTCGGCACATTCCTCTACCCCCATTTGCTCCTTACCATCAGCATCTGCTATGTTTCTCTCCCTAGACTTCTGCTACAATTGCTCTACTTTGTCCTAGGGTGATCTTATACAAGTCCAAAGCACCAACTACTCTTCCATCTTTATTTCTACACCAGTCCTTCTCTTTATAGCTCTAGAGCAATGCTGTCCAACAAAAATATGTGAACCATAAATGTGACACATTAAAATGCCACATTAAGTAAAAAGAAACAAGTGGAATTAATTTTAATATATTTTACTTAATCTAATATATCCAAAATATCATTTTAACCAGTAACCAATATAAAAAGTACTAAGATATTTTCCATTCTTTATTTCACACTGTCTTTGAAATCTGGTGTGTATTTTACACACTTACAGCACATTCAGACTAGCCACATAACACAAGCTCAAAGGCAGGTGGCTACCACATGGGATAGCATAGTTCTAGATCCATATAATACAGATCCTCTCAGTTGTTCCACATGGGCCTTACTCAACTATTTCTTAGCTCCCACATGTACTGTCATCAAATTCTAACCATATTGTTCATCTCTACACTTCCTTAAATCCCTCCACCAATGCCCTCATTCAACCCCCACTTATCTTTTAAATGAAAAAAACACAAAAACCTCCTAACCAATCTTTACAGTTCTGCCAACAACTCTTCATTGTAACACCAGGCACAGGTTAAAAAATAGGCTTTACTGGGGAAAGGGAAAATGCACAGGCCAGGGCTGGCAAGACAAGAGATATATTCTGCTCTCTCCAATAACTCTTAAAGAGGGTTACTAGGACCAAGAGGTATACTAGGACATGGCACAGGATCTTTTGCAGAGCAGGAAATTCAACCCTCTGTGATTCTCCCTCCCTAGAGGGTAAGCGTGATAAAATGGCTTTGTCACATGGGTACTACCCAGGCTGCTTGGCAATCTGGATTTGGGGTACCAGTACTGTTCATAGAGTTGACTTAGAATACGGGATGATGACCTAAACCTGGCTATAATCCTGGGGTAGTTGGGGCTCTTTAAACTTTAAAGCCCATGGAGTTACAGTACCCTTATTACCAGTCAGTCCCATGGGAAGCTGAGTCTTAGTGTTACTCTTACAGCAGGGTGGGGAGGGGAATGCCTTACTTTCCATCTAGCTTATGGTCTAGGTTGCTCTTGAGTATCCAGGGTGAATCTCAGACAATTTTGCTCCTTGTATAACATGTATCCTAGTCCAAACTATCCCATACATCTCTGTCAATGATATTTTACCCCAGTCCCAGCCACTCAATCCTTTTAAAAATGCAAATCTAATGGTGCAATCATCCTGATACACTATACTAGCTAGAAGTTCAAAGTCCATGAGACTATCACATGACATCTATCACAATTTGGCTTATCTTACCTGATCCTTCCCGACATACAACCAGTGCCCAAACACACCAAACTGCTTGTCTTCCCCAAAGCAGCCATGGTTTTCTATTCCTGGATGCCCTCCTACATGCCATCCTTTCTTTTTTTTTTGGTGGCTGGCCAATACGAGGAACCGAACCCTTGACCTTGGTGTTACAAGGCTGTGCTCTAACCATCCAGTCTGTCTATCTTAAACAATTTTACTTCACCTGGCTCTCTTAAGCTCTTTATAAACACATGCCAGCTTTCAGACACCACACCTCACACTGAACCCACCATCCTGCACTCAGAGTTCATTCCCTTCGTAATTTCCATGGTCCAAAAGTACCCTGTACATACTGTCAGCATGTCATTCACCACTGAATTACATCTGTGTCTTGTCAGTCTCTTCCCATAAAGTTTGAGCTTCTCAAAGGCACAAGTTTTTTTTTCATGCCTGGGACATGACAAGTTGTCAATAAAGGTTTATTAACTGAATAAATAAATTTTGGAATTTAAGGCATCACAACCTACCAGATTTTGTTAGACTGTTAGACTCTGCTTCTTCTAACCGAACATCTGAAAACGAAGCTCCAGAAGGTACCTTCTTCTGTTCATCTTTTAAACTTTGTGCAATTTGCTGCATAGAGAAATCAGAAAGAACATTAAAGTGTAGTTATCAGCAGTGTTTTGCAATACGAACATGTTCTTTCTACAAAGTAAAAAAAATACTAGTTAGTAAATTAAATGAACTAATTAAAAGAACTATGGCACAACAATACATGGAAATGAAATAGTTAAATGAGTATGTGGTAACTCTATTCTCATAAACACATACATTGCCTTTTCACCTTATTTCAGAACCAATACAAAGTGTCTACTAAAGGGTCAAATATAAAAGGCTCATATAAGAAGTATACTTTTCAAATTAAAGTTTAGAAGCAAAAGATTGGATACATTCTGAATGTCAAAAATGCTTCTGTTAAGTAACTGGCCAATCAAATAACAAGCTTTTTCATTATGTGACAATAGCTGCAGTATGCTGTTTTTCACACAGATTTTTAGAAGTTACATAGTGTGACTATTTAACCCTTCCTCAGTGCCAAGAGAATATCATATAATATACACAGAACACTAGCTACTAAATTAATATGAATATCCCACTAACTTACATTGGTTATAAAGGTGGAAATACACAAAAATGAGGAACACCTAGTTACTGCCAAAAAGAAAGGCCAGAGAGCTGTTTAGGAGACAGGCTCCATATCACCCAGGTCAGTCCACACATTCTGCATGCAGAAACTGGAAAGTATAGCTAATCCTTAAATGCACACAGACAGCACAGACAGATCACCCTTCTTCTAACCCAGCCCCTCACCAAAGGAAAAACAAAGCAAGCCTATTGACTGCAAGTGGTACCCTTAAGCCAAAAGGTCTGCTATATGAGGAAGCATCCAGGATACTAGTCATGTAATAACTGAATACACATACTAAATATATCACT
Source organism: Galeopterus variegatus (assembly GCF_000696425.1). Classification (NCBI taxonomy): domain Eukaryota; kingdom Metazoa; phylum Chordata; class Mammalia; order Dermoptera; family Cynocephalidae; genus Galeopterus; species Galeopterus variegatus. The sequence continues at coordinate 99,643 of NW_007726773.1, forward strand.
AAATTACACTGGGAGGGGGGCACACAGTAAATTTTATCATCTAAAATCCTATCAGACAAAACTATTAAAACAGGCATTCTATCTATAATATAGAAACTGATATTTATAATGAAGTCCCGGAGGGCAGAGGAAGAAGAGAGAACCTTCCCTAGATCAGGCTGAGAAACAGACCTATTCTCATCATACCTACTTTGTGGCCTTCAGATTCTAGGCAACTCCTGCAAATGGACAATCCATCTACTCCCTGTTATTATTAGCAATACCCAGACACAGAAAGATAATTCCTGCTATGAGCCTGAAGAATAATAAAAGCTGGACCAAAACCAAACAGCCCCAATACTACATGCCCTACCAATCATGCATCTTTCCTCTGCAAAGCTGATTTTTACAAATTATAAAAAAGGTAACCTATAAATAATTTATAGAACTAGCCCAAATATAGTAATTTAAACAAAAGTCAGGAGAAGGGATGAAAGTTAGGAGAACATTCTTAAAACAACATGTAAGTTCATTCAACTAAACAGGCCGGCATATTTCCAGCCTGTTCACTTTAAAACAAACATACCTATTATTATACATTTATCAGTCTAGGTACTGAAATAAGTTAAAATGCTGGTGAGGATGTGGAGCAGTAGGAATGGGTTAGTATACACACTTGTATTTCTTTGCTCTGTCAACTGAGAGGGCTTAGAAGTAACAACACCCCAGAAGCAATGAGCACACCTGGCACCCAGATCTTGTTTTCTAATACCATTCTTCAATAAAAGGAATCAGGACTTCTTGAAGAAATGGCTGATTCTAGGACTGAAGCAGGAAATATAAAAGATGCACCTAAAGTATCTTGTAGTGCCAGGAAGTAAGGAAGTGCTCAAAAATGAAAACAAAACAAAAAGCTATAATGATGGGGTGTATATGACACCAAAAGTATAAGCAACAAAAGAAAAATTAGATAAATTAGACATCATCAACACTGAAAACTTTTGTACTTCAAGGGACACCACCAAGAAAGAGAAAAGATAACACACAGAATGGGAGAAAATGCCTGCAAATCATATATCTGATAATAGACTTGTATCCACAATAAACAAAGAACCCTTACAACTCAATAATAAAAATAATACAATTAAAAAATGAGCTATGGGGGCCGGCCCACAGCTCACTCGGGAGAGTGTGGTGCTGATAACACCAAGGCCACAGGTTCAGATCCCGTATAGGGATGTCCAGTTAGTTCACTGGGTGAGCGTGGTGCTGACAACACCAAGTCAAGGGTTAACATCGCCTTACCGGTCATCTTTTAAAAATAAAAAATAAAAAAAAAATGAGCAATGGATCTGAATGAACATTTCATCAAGGAAGATATGCAAATGGCCACTAAACACATGAAAAGATGCTTGACATCATTAGTCACCAGGGAAATGCAAATCAGAATCTCTAAGATGGTTAGAATCAGAAAGTCAGATAATAACAAAGGTTGACAGGTATGTGGAGAAATGAAACCCTCATACGCTAGTGGAAATGTGAAGTCATGTAGACACTTTGGAAAACAGTCTGGCAGTTCTTCAAACAATTAAACCATATGACCTGGCAATTCTACTCCTAGGCATAACCCCAAGAGAAATGAAAATACATGTACACACAAAAACGCATATACAAATGTTTATAGCAGCAACATAGGTAACAGCCAACAGGTGGAAGCAATTGAAATGCTCATCAATGAATGAATGGATAAACAAAATGTGACATATCCATACGATGCAATATTTCCAGCCATAAAAAGGAATGAAGTACTAATACATGCTACAACATGGATGAACCTTGAAAATATTATGCTAAGTAAAAGGGGCTAATCACAAAAGAATACATTTTATATGATTCATTCATATGAAATATCCAGAACAAAAAATCTAGACAGACAGAAAGTAGATTAGTATTTGCCTAGGGCTGGGGTAGAAGGGTGATAGCTAAAGAGTATGGGGTTTCTTTTTGAGATGATGGGAATGTTCTAAAATTGATGGTGGTGATGGTTGCACATATCAGTGAATATACTAAAACCACTGAATTACAAACTTTAAATGGTTGACTTGTATGGTAATACAAACTATACCCCAATAAAAGAGTTTAAAAAAAAAAAAAACACAAGGAAGTACTCAAAGACTATAGGGACATGTCAAAAGGAAAGAGAAGCCAGCCTTAAGCAGCTTCCACTGGCCAAATTTGGGACAATTTTGAGCATCAAAAGAATGTAGCAGTAGGTTATAATATATTAACCTTTTAAAAAATAATCTACTAGTGTACAGCATTGCATTTAGCAGGGGTGGGGAGAAGAAGAAAAAGGAGGGAGAAAGGGAAATTAATTCTTTACAGCGGAATGCCAACAATAAAGGTAGAAGAAATGGCAGACGAGAAAAATCACCTTTTTGCTATTTCCAACATAATAAATGGTTCCCAGGCAAGGATCATCAATGACGCTAAAACCACTGGCTGAAAAGATGTTGAGAAACTCACATAATCTCAAAGTATCATCCCATAATTACTTACTAATTACAAAGAGGGAAATAAGCTTTTATAATGAAGAGAGCTAACAATCACCACCTTAACCAAGAGTGGAACAACCTGACATTATGTGCCTTTGATGTAATGAAGTAAGAAGTACACAGCAGCTATGGAGTATTCCTGCCCCAAAAAAAAAATTAAACTGAGAAAATGATCAGACAAATCCATGATATGGCACATTCTACAAATAAAACTGGCCTGGTCCCTTCAATAAAGTCAATGTCATTAAAACAAAAAAATAGGTGGGGTGGAGGAGGGAAGGAGTCTGAATTTGATGTAAAGAGATTAATGAGACATGAAAATCAACTGCAATACAGTAACCTCAACTGGATCCCACTATTTTTATTTTTTGGTCTAGTTATAAAAGGTATCTGAAGGACAAACTGGGAAAATTTGAATATGGACTAAATAGAAACAATATTGTTGAATTAGAGTTAATTTCACTAGTTGTAAAAATAGTATTATGGTTATGTGGATAATGTTTTCATTCTTAGGAGATTAAGAACTGAAGTACTTAGGAGTGACATGTCATGATATCTGCAACTTACTTTCAAATGGTTAGCAACAAAACATACACACATATTTACAGTAAAGTTAACATGACAAAACATTGACAATTGGTGAATCTGAAAAAAATTCTAGACTCCACTGGATATGTGAAGATATTAAGGAACTACAATATTTTTAGGTGTGATAACTGTATTATGGTTGTATTAAAAATAAAAGTGCCCTTACCTTTTAGAGTTACCTCCTGAAATATTTACTGATTGTAATGAAGTTTGGAATTTGCTCTACAACAATTAGAGAGAAGGGGAGTAAGGAGGTATAAATGCAGCAAGGTTGGCCATGTTGAAGCTGGGTTAATAGTATGTAAGGATTTATTATTTTACTGTGTCTACTTTTGCTTATAATTGAAAATTTCCATTAAAAAAGCTCTAGGTTCTAATTCTGTTTTAACACTGATTATCATGGGCCTTATTTAAACTCTGTCCAGAACTCAAAGATAATGAAGATACATATGGAACTGAAAAATCGGCAAAATAAACCTAAGTCTTCAAACTATGTAAATTAGACACTAGTACTGTACAATTTTGAGGAGATGGCCTCCAGGGTTTTTAGGAGAGCATGACACAGAGTTGGGTCATCACCAACAACTATGGTGATTCCTATGTTATCAACCCTCTTCTATGCCACTTATAAAGAAAAAAGAGAAATCACAGGGAGCACTAATTCAATTTAAAGACTGAGAATCTGTATTTCCTGGCAAAGGGGAGAGAACTGAATAGGATGTTTCTAAAACACAACTTAAACACAACCTAACAAATTATTTCTGTTCAAATTTTAAAAATTTTATTTCCTATGACTTTTATAGCAAGTTTATCTTGATTTTACATTTTGTGGGAGGATTAAAAGGCAAAATCCTATTTTAACTAGTCGAAAACATCTAAAAGCTGTGTAGTAGGGAGGCAGGAGATTAAGTAAGGAGAACCTACCTCCATCATGACTAACTTGTCAGGATACGCCAGATCTCCAGGTGCTGGTTTGTAGCCCGTGATGTCTGTCTGAATGTAGATATGGGTTCGGTAGACAAGCCGCTCTTGTACATCTTCCAACATCTGCTTGACTCCAGCTGCAAATGCCCCCAGTTGTTCAGCTGATAAAAAAGTACAATCAACCATTCCTTTAGATTCAGAAAAATACTTTATTTTAAAGAAGCAAAGATATTACTAAATTGTTCAGAAACAGTATGAACCACTTCTGCTTCAGAGACTGTGGTTGTATTAAACTTCAGTGTGACTCAGTGACCTTAGAAACCTTCAATAAATGCGTCTTTCAATTTCCTCAATATTAATCCTCCTTCCTGGGACTCTATAAAATTATTTGTTAATAATATGACAATAAAATCTGAATTTGAAGAGTGCTTTGTGCTCTTTAAAAGTTATTTAATACAGCTTCAGATCAATCCTAATAGAACACTAAGGCAGCTTATTAATTGGGTTATCATCCCTATTTTACAAATAAATTGAGTCCCATAAATATTAAATGACTTTTTAACATTTTCGCCAAAAAAAAAAATGGGTAAAAAATAAAATATGAAATATGAGTTTATATAATATTTTTTCATTTCTAAGATGCCATCAATGTTAAGACACAACAGTAATTCAGTAACAGCTTTCCAAGTATTGGGGGTTTGGAGACACTACATAATCACATAAAATATTCACATTCATTAAAAAATCATCTTAAATTCAGAAGCATTAAAATGTGAGAAAAATGTACATCTTAGAACAAACTAAATACAGTGGAATAACTCTGGAAGAGTGACAAACCCACAGGGTCTACCCATGAAAGCCAGAGTAAGGACAATAAATTCTCCCAATAAAGTGATTACTTGAAGGGTATTTTTTTTTTTTTTTTGTCTTTTTCGTGACCGGTAAGGGGATCGCAACCCTTGGTGTAGTGTCGCCCGCACCGCACTCAGCCAGTGAGCACACCGGCCATTCCTATATAGGATCCGAACCCTCAGCGGGAGCGTTGCTGCACTCCCAGCGCCGCACTCTCCCACGTGTGCCACAGGGTCAGCCCTTGAAGGGTATTTTTTAAAGGTACCTAAGGACGTATCACTAGGAAAATCATGTTCTTGATGGTTCCAGTCAAGATGGTGGAATAGACAGTCCGCAGCGTCACTCTCTCCCACAAATCAACCAATTTACAACTATAAAAATGTAACATCAGCCAAGCTGGGGCTGCTGGAGCTCAGGGGAAGAGGAGGAGAGACCTGCGGAGTTCATGAAGGCGGGAAAAACTACGATGATAGAAAGAAAAAGCTGTTCTGAGCATTTCGGGCCACAGCTGCTTTAAGGCTTGAGCTGCTGAGCGCATGGAGTGGGAGCCGGCAGAAGCTGCAGCTGTGCCCTTCAGATGGAGTTACTTGGAGGCTACAGGGCAGAGAGGGCCTTGGTGGCCCCCAGGACAGCAAGACCACTAATAGGGTTCCCATGGACCCACACAGAAGTGAGAGCAGAAGAGCCAGAACAACTGAAAAAAAAGGGAGCCATTCAGAGGCCAGTGAGTCATCACAAGGGACCAGCACATGGCCCATCCCATGAGAAGTGTTTGGAGCACGGGCGGTGAGGGAGAGGGGAACACCAGGACACAGCAAGGACAGACAACCTGCCGCCCAATCAGTGCAAGACCACTCAGAGGAGACTGGTCAGAAATGCAGAATTGCATACGGTGCAGTTTGATGAAAAAACTCAGGCCCAGATCAGAGATTCTACAGATCACAGATCCACCGAGTCTCTGGAGAGCCGGAAGCACCTATAAGATCGACCATTAAACTCTGAGCTGCACAAAAAGCCTTCCCTAGGGAAACAGCAGCAAAGTAGCAATTTAAACAACCACACAGCTCAAGTACTGGTTCCCACAGGAAGTTCCCCCATGTTAGAAGCAAAGGACAAAATATTAGTTCCAGCCCAAGCACACCACCAGCACCTTGGGGCCTTCCTGGGAACCAGAGGCTTGGATCCAGGGACCAGACCCCATTCCCATTTCCAGGCAAACTGTGCCAGTGCCTCGGGGACAGCACGGGACCCGAGGCATGGAGAAGGGGACTGGACCCTCCTCCCACAACCAGGCACACCATGCCAGCACCTCGGAGCTGGCCTGAGGACCCAAGGTATGGAGAAAGGGACCAGACCTCTCTCCCACAACCAGGCACACCTAGCCAGCACCTTGGGTCCTGCCCAGTGACCCAAGGTATGGAGCCAGGGACCAGACCCTCCTCCGACAACCAGGCACACCATGCCAGCACCTCGGGGCCTGCCCAGGGACCCAGGCCATGGAGAAGGGGACTGGACCTCTCTCCCACAACCAAGCACAACACGCCAGCGCCTCAGGGCCCACCCGGAGTCCCGAAGCACGGAGAAGGGGACCAGATCTCTCTCCCACAACCAGGCACACTGTGCCAGAGCCTCGGGGTCCACCCAGGGACCCAGGGCATGGAGAAGGGGACCAGACCGCCTTCCCACAACCAGGCACACCATGCCAGTGCCTCAGGGCTCACCCGGGGCACAGAGACGGGGACTGGACCCTCCTCGCACAACCAGGCATGCCACGCCAGTGCCTCAGGGCCCACCCAGAGACCTGGGGCATGGAGAAAGAGACTGGAACCCCCTCCCCCAACCAGGCACACCAAGCAAGCTCCTTGGGTCTCACCTGGTGACCCGAGGCATGGAGAAGGGGATTGGACACACCTCCCACAACCTGGCACATGACACCAGCGACTTGGGGCCTGCCCAGGGACCAGAGACATGGAGAAGGGGACCAGACACACCCCACAACCAGGCATACCACCAGTGCCAAGGAGCATACCAGTAACAGCACTTCCATGTAGGTGGCCCACTGCAGCCTCCACAATAACCATGGCTGCCACAAAAGCAACTAGACACCACAAGCACCACGCAAATGGTCCACCAACCACTGGAGTGCATTCACACAAGGAGAGTCACCAGCAGAGTCAAAGAAAAGCAGAGGATGTCTCTTTCCACAAAGCCCATTTCAGAGTGACAGAAGCAGCATCTGCTCTATGATAATATTGGGGGACCCAATCACATCTGTCAGCATTAGATAGATCACCTAGGCCACAAATTAACAGAGTAACCATGATTCTTTCAGAAGGAGGGAAAAAATCTAGAGTAATTAGAGGGGGGAGGGGGAGATAAGAGATTGCACAAGGGGCATAAAGAATAATTACAATTTGTAACAATACATATGCTAGCAACTTTTTTTTTTTTTTGACCGGTAAGGGGATCACAACCCTTGGCACGGTGTGATCTGCACCATGCTCAGCCAGTGAGCGCACCAGCCATCCCTATATAGGATTCAAACCCGTGGCCTCAGCGCTACCAGCACCGCACTCTCCTGAGTAAGCCACGGGCCGGCCCCATATGCTAGTAATATTGATTTGATCAACATATCTCAATGTTCAACCCCCAAAATATGTATAATCGATTTTGATTCAATAAATAAAATAAATTTTAATAAAAAAGGAAAATCACGTTCTCTATGACAATCAAATACTATACTGAAGAACGTACCAAGTGAATAAAACAGAGCTAATCCAGAGAATTGCTTTTCTTTATTTATAACTTAAAGAAAAAAAGAATCATCTCCCTGTATGTATGCTAAAGTAGTTCCTGTTTTTTAATCAAAGGTATGCGGTATAGTCGATTACTTTTTACGTATTCTGGTAAATGTTGAAGAAATGCCTAACTCAAAGCAATGGTCAGTTCTCTCTGGATTCCAGATGCCAGAAATAAAAGTGACCATAATTATTTTATTATTAGCTTTACCCAGATTTTAAAAATTCTTTCCCTATTTAATTTGTATCTTTTGTCATAGTAAAAGGTGTATCTTGATTCAAAAATGGGCAAGGAAGGCATCAATCCAAGTTTCAAAAATATTAAATTTATGTATTGGAGGAGTGGGAGGAAGACTAATTTTTTTCAAATTGGTTGAGCTACAGGCATAATTAAAAAGACCTTTAAAATGTACCACTTATTTACCATTGTTCTGTACATGATCTTCAAGCACCTCATTTTTAAGAATCCCACAAAGTTCCGATAAAGTCTCTAAGTGAATAACATGAATGATCAATGGCCTGAAGACATCATACAATGACACACACAGTTTCTCCAAAAGCTCACTAAAATAAAAGAATAAAACATGGTTATTAGTAGTAATCTTTTCAGGATTTTCTAATAGTTTAAAAGGCCTCATTGATTTCTTCCAGCCAATAAAAGTAATAAATATCTACTGGAAAATAGTATCTGGGAACATTACAGAATGAGAAGTGAAAGGCTGAAAGCAATTCTGTAAACTGCTTTTGCTTTAAAAGCTCAGACTCAATAAGCAATCCACAGCAGTCAATTCGAACTAGCTACTCCCAACCAAAAGTCAACCTATTACAACTTTTATTTATTTTGGCAATAATTTTATATATGTCCTTCATATATAATAAAAAATATTTCAAAATAATAAATAAAAAATATTTCAGTAGACTTTATCTTTTATATTCTACTTCACTGTAAATCAAACGGTATTTTTTCCTCAAAAAAGATTTAAAATTCTTGAATACTTATAGATTTAGATAAACAAAACACAAAGTACTATGGACATTCACCAAGTACTTTGAGAAATTTTAGACATTCAAAAAGAAAAAATTAAGTTGTCTATATTCTTATATTGTCAATAGTACTCATCCATGTATAATTATTTCATCAAAAGTGATTACCCCAACCAAAACCTTAAAAATACACTTTTCTCTTCCACATTATGAGTCACAATCTTGGAATCTTTCTAAGAGTCAAAATAGCCAACATGAAGAAACCAAAGTGGCTAACAACAGATCTGAAAGATAATTTCAGAAAAATTAAGAAAAAGTTATTAACTAGTGTCTGTATTTTTAAGTTATCTTTCATTGGGTTAGAATCATAGAATTTTTTAGCTAGACCAAGTTATTGCACTTAGTGGAGAAAAGGAGATCTACATCCCAATATGTAGTTCCCTGTATAGAATGCTTGCTCTCATACCGTAATGTCTCCATAATTATATTACAAACAATATGAGAGTATGTTGGCTTTTAAGCTGCACATTTATTTTTAAAATAACCACTGTCCCACCCAATGATATTCTGTTTACACACATAAAAGTTAAAACACTCAGAATTACAGAATACTCCTATAACATGCTAATCCACTATGGTCATTAACATATTAAGTCTTATCAAGAGTTAGATTCCATGTACCACCTACTCTAATTTTGATGTCGGTTTTGTGAAAAATTCATTGTAAAGTTGGTGCTCATCCTGGCATACATGGACCATAAAAGCACAGCCACTGCGAATCTGCAGTAAACAAACACACACACCACCTACAGTTAAAGACATACAACATTTCCAACGTTTATGAAATAAAGCTGACATTATATTTGCAAAGAAAGTATGCTTATATATTCATAAAACAACTTATTGAAGAATAGAAACTTGTTGGTTTTCAATGGATTACTGCATAATGGGAATATAGGTGATTTGAATTTTCTTCTTAATGCTTTATTTTCTAAACTTTTGATAATGAACATAAATTACTTTTCTAGTTGAAAGGGATATTTAAAAAAAGAACCTTTATGTATTTCCTATACTGTGAATTAAAATAGCACTAAACAAAAAAGCACTTCTGCAGCAAAAGCTAAGGTAAAATTAAACTGTCAATATAAATCCACAAACTTTGAAACCTTATCTTTCAACGAACAATACTTAATTTTAAATTTTCATATCTTAAAAGTAAGTAAAAATAAGAATATTTTACAGAGTTGAATAGGCTAATTATCAAACTAGATATGTCAAAACAGAAAAAAAAAATCTTTTAGTTTATTCATATGGGAATCAAAACTTAATTACCCACCTTCGAGAATATCAAAATAGCTAAGAGGAAGGTTTAACATTAAACCAAAACAAGGGGAAACTTACCAAGGCACAATGATCTCTATTATTCTGGCTGGTTAACTCTGTGACAGTACAAGAAATACTAGGGCCCAAAAGGAGCTCCCGCTGGTCAAGATAACACTGATGGATATCATTTAGCAGTTGTTGGTATCTGTTGCAAAGCAAATGAAAATGAAGTGTAAACTTCTGATTTCAGATATATAAATTAACTCTCATCTTAAACCTCAGAATAGGTTGCCAAATCTCTAAAGCTATAAAGGTTGCCTCTCATTTGCCCACATTAAATACTAGAAATACAGCTATAAAAGAAAAACAAGGGCTGGCCCGTGGCTCACTCGGGAGAGTGCGGTGCTGACAACACCAAGGCCACGGGTTCGGATCCCATACAGGGATGGCCGGTTTGCTCACTGGGTGAGCGTGGTGCTGACAACACCAAGTCAAGGGTTAAGATCCCCTTACCGGTCATCTTTAAAAAAATAAAAGAAAAAGAAAAACAAACCATAATAAACTACGGTACCATACGCGTTATCTTTTAAAGAAAGATTTCTCTACCAAGAATAGGAACCTCACATCTGCCCAAAAGAGAAGGAAATCCTGCTAGGAGAAAAACTGCTGCTGTGTAAATTTGCTAACTCATGTCTGTAACCTTGCTCCTCAAAATAAGATATGTGCTTCAAGAACAAGTTTAGAGGCAATTGCTCAGAAAATATCAGGGACATAACCAGATTTGAAAAAACAACACTACAAGAGGAAGGTAATTTGAAAATCAAAGCACTTCTAGGCACTCACTCAGGTATTTTTTCAGATCGTTGTTCTATTTGTTCAATAAGAGTCTGCAGAATAAGAAAAAATACATTAAAAAACCATCTATTTTAATTGTACTTTTCATTACTTTCTGATTTTAATAGTATCATAGGCTCATTTAGAAAATCTGTAAATATAAAAAAGTTAAAAATCATAAAAACCACTATAATACCAAAAAATAATCACAGTTAATATTTCAAGTGTATTTTGTTTCTTTGTATACACAGTTATGAATTTCTTTTTAAAGAAAATTGGAATTATACTATATATTCAGCTTTATAATCTGCTTTTTTAATTAAATTATTTCCTAAATATTTTCCTATCATTAAACAATATTCAATATTAGCTGAAAACATATAGAAAGCCTTATTAGCACAGTACCTGGTATCTAGTAAACACTCAATGAATCATCATTATAAATATTTAAAACATTACATTAAATGACTACATAATATTCCACTGGGTAGATATACCATAAGTCAACCTTGTACTGTTACACATGCAGGTTGTTTCCAAAGAATAATATAGTCCATTGGTTAAGAGCCTGGAGTGAAACTAGAGGGTTTAAGTGCCCACTCTTTAGGAGCTGTTAGAACCCTGGCAAGCTGGTTCAATTCTCTGAGATTCCACTTCCTACCATATGAAACTTCCTACCATATGTATAATAAGAGTATCCACCTCTCAGCTGGGGACCCCAACACACTGGGTCAAAAGAGATATATATATATATTTTACAGGCCTTTGATCTATTCCCTATTCTCCTCAAATGTTTTATAGAAAGGAATCTATCTGCATTCCTATCAACAGTATTGCCTGTCTCACCAAATCCTCAAAAGCAATGACTATTATACCTTAATGTGTCAATCTCTGACAAAAAAACACCATGTAACCTTAATTTGCATTTATTTTCTGCATTTTTTGTGACTAATTTGGTCATTTCATATTAGAAATTCATCTTTCTTCTACTGATTTATAAGTACTCATAATATATTAAAAATATTAACCTTCTTACTTCTCTGTTGCAAGCATTCTCTCCAGTTTCTGCCTTTGCTTTTGCTGTTTAAAATACAGAAAATTTAGGGCCGGCCCGGTGGCGCACTGCTGCAGTGCGCCACTTGGGAAGCACGGCAGCGCTCCCGCCGAGGGTTCGGATCCCACATACAGACCGGCCGCTCACTGGCTGAGCGTGGAGCGGGGGCAACACCGAGGGTTGCGATCCCGTTGCCAGTCCCGGTCCGGTACGGGCGCGACACTGAGGGTTGCGATCCGTTGCCGGTCACAAAAAAAGACAAAAAGACAAAAAAAAAAAATACAGAAAATTTAACTTTCATATCCTTAATCTTTTCCTCTGTAATTTTTTTCCAGTAATTTTTTCTAGTTTTGGGGGGTTTTTTGGGTCTGCTTATCATTTTTGTATTTAACTCTTTAGTTCACTTAGAATGTATTTCAGTAATGTTATAAAGTGAAAAGTCTACTTTTTTCCAAATACTTAGCAAATCTTCCCAATACAGGTTGAGCATCCCTAATTCAAAAATCCAAAATGCTGGGGGAAGGGGGAAGGGATGGGGGAAGGTGGCAGATTGAATAAGAGGCATAAAGAATAAATATGATTTGTAACAATGAATAGACAAATTTTAAAAAATCCAAAATGCACCATAATCCAAAACTTTTTGAGTGCCAACATGATGCCACAAGTGGAAAATTCCACACCTGACCTCATGTGATGGGTCACAGTCAAAACTGTGTTTCATGCACAAAATTACTTAAAATATTGTATAAAATTACCTTCAGGCTATGGGTATAAGGTGTGTACAAAACATAAATGAATTCTGTGCTTAGACTTGGGTCCCATCCCTGAGATATCTCATTATATTTATGTAAATACTCCAAAATCCCTCCAAAAATCTAAAATCCAAAACACTTCTGGTCCCAAGCATTTCAGATAAGGGATACTCAACCTGAATCATATAGAAAACTCCAGCCCTTCCTTTTTTATTTAGGATGTTTCTTCATATACTAAGTTGTCAAATTTTCCATTCCAATTATCTGTCCACGAATTCTTGAATTAATGACACTGTGTTTTTCAAAATTTTCTTCTTTAGTTTTGTGTATTTACCAGATATAGGTTAGGATCATACAAAAAGAAACCCCATTCGAATTTTTGCTAGGAGTATATATATTCAAATCAATAAACTGACATTTTAATAATTAAGTCTCCCCAACCAGGAAGAAGACAGGCTTACCATTTATCTAATTTTTTTATTATTTTCTGTCTAGTTTTGTCATTTTCCTCATACTTCTATTTCTGTTAAGGTTATTGCTAGACAGGTATTTTAACCTTTCTGTCACTAATATAAATGGGACCTTATCACATACATTACTTGGTTACTAATGGTACATAGGAAAGCCACTGATAATTAAATAATCATTTTAGGGCCGGCCCATGGCTCACTTGGGAGAGTGCGGTGCTGACAACACTAAGGCCACAGGTTCGGATCCCATATAAGGATGGCCGGTTAGCTCACTGGGTGAGCGTGGTGCTGACAACACCAAGTCAAGGGTTAAGATCCCCTTACCAGTCATCTTTTTACAAAAAAAAAATAGTAAAATAAATAAATAAATAATCATTTTATAATCACCCACCACACTGAGCCCTCTTATCTATTTCATTTATTTCTAATCAAATATTTATCACTGGTATTTGGCTAATAAGCAAAAGCAATCAATCAGGCACAATCTAAATCTCACAACATCAATTAACCATTCTTCTCCTATATCTTCTATAAACAAAACTAAAACTAAGTTTCTCCCATTCCAAAAAAAAAAACTCCTTTCAACTGGCTGACTTTCAAGAAGTAAACAAGAAAGGGAGTAGAATCAGCAAACACATTCATTCTAGTAACTTCACAATAAATAGAAACAATAAATATACAAGTACCAGCGCCAATTAACTGTATCTGACGTTATAAAATATACATATAACACATATTGATTTTTGCTCCCCCCATTTCCAATCATTTAATCAAGATAAACACAGTGTGCATTCCTCTACATACCAGACACTGCTAAGGAGAGTAAATAAGGCACATACCGAACCTCATGGATTATAGCACCAACACCTTAATTCAACTGTTATTTCTCACCTGAATTACTATAAAATCTTCCTTCTTAATCAGCCTACCTGTCTCAAATCTCTCTTCACCATAATCCATTCTTTATACTGCAACCTTAATCTCATGAAATGGCAAATCTGACCAAATCACTCTACTGATTAAGATATTTCACTGGTTCTCTACTTTTCCAAAATTAGCCTGGCATGTGACATCTCTTGTGAGCTTTCCTGCTTTTTTTCCCATCACACCCCACCAATGTCTCATGTCCCAGTCATAACAAATTACATGGAGTTCCCCCAAAATGTATGTCTTTTATGTCTCTACAACATTCTCTACACATGCTGTTCTCTCTGTGTGAGATACCTTTATCGATCCCCTCAAGTCCTCCATGTATCTGAGCTTTTTAAACCCTACTATCATCTAGAAACCTTCCCTAAGCATCACAGGAAGAGCTAGGTGTTCCCTGCTCTGCAGACTTCAAGCACCTAGGACACAGCTCTAAAATACACTTCTGTAATGTGGAAGGGCAATGCCTACCTTTCATTCATGTCCATGTCCCTAGTATAAGCAAAGGCACTAACATACAATAGTACTTCAAAAGGGCTAGCTAAATAAATTTGATAGCAATATCCTATTTGTGCCAATAGACTTACTCTGACTTTGGGGGCAGCAGCTCGAAATTTCACATAAAATAGTGTGAAGGCATTGTCTGCATTAGGTGCAGATGAAGGATCCTAAAGAAACATAGGGGAAGATAGGGAAGGAAGATAATTAGCAAACAAATATTCAGAAAATGTAACACTAACCATTTCATACAGCTATTGCATAGCCTCCATAACAACCAAAAGTTTAGAGAGAAAAATCTCAAAGACAGGTTAAATATTATTATTGCTACAAATGAGAAATTGAGTCAAACTGTCATCTCTCTCCTCTTTGTAGCTAAAATTAACCCTTTGTTACTTGAATTTTGGCAGTAAACAGACCTGAATTCAGATTCATACTGTCACTTACTGAGCACAGACAACGGCCAAGTTACTTTACCTCAGTTAAGTGCATCTATTAAATTACCTTAATATATACTCATAAAGGTTTTGTGTAGCTCAGTACTAAAACACTAGCACACAGTAGGTACCAGTACATATTAGATACTGGTTTCCTAACCTTATTGAAAATTTTGCCAAACAGAAAAATTAGAAAACGGACATGTTCCTAATACAATACCAACCATTGGGAGATGCTCGATAAAAATGTTTGCTAAATACAGAAAAGTATGAAAAATACCAAAAATGTAAAGAAGAAAATTCAAATTATCCATGATATTCCACCATTCAGACATAACCACTTTTTATTATTTTGGTGCATTTCCTTCCAATGGTTTGATGAAAAGGATAGAAAAGAAATATTTTAAGTGACAAATACTTTGTATCTTATTATTTATCATATAATACTAGATATTTCTCACATTGTTAAATATTATTTGAAAATAAAACTGCAATAGACGTTCACAGTATGTCCATTTTTTCCTTTTATAAATAAAACTTCAATACAAATTCCTATTTAACAAAATGTAAAATTTGTTTGGAATTACAAAGTGCTAATCTCAGACAAAGATTATGAAAGAAAAGTGAATCAAAAATAAAAAACAGTCATTGACACCAGTTAACTCACCCTTTTTAGTAACTGATTTGTGAGAGTCTGTAGTGTGCTCACAGTATATGTCTTCATGAGGTGCAAAGCTTTAGAAAGACATTGTTTAAACTTCAGTATATATACAGGATAATCTTTAAAATTAGGCTGTAAAGAAAAGAGAAAGATTTACAAAGGAACAAACATTGACAAAAAGTAACATTTTAGGTAAAGCAATATATAAAGTTAAAAGTTTAATATAGATCATAAGCTTCATGAAGACAAATACTGTGACTGTCTTAGTCACAGCTAAATCCTCTGTGCCTGGTGCAAAATAGAGGCTCAATAAACATATGCAGTTACTAACAAAATATATTTTCAGTACCCCATGGGCTTCAAGGCTAATGGCTAAGGCCCTACTAGGAAAAGAACAGAAGTTAAATTCTACAATAAATTCAATAATAAATCCTCAAGGGACATAAATAGAGGGTGACTAAATCAAAGGGCTTTTCCCTTTATTTCCCCCCTAGTAACACTTTCTGTTTCCAAAGAAATACCTAGCACATCAGCCTGTCAACAATTTAAAAATGGCTCACCCTTCTGGTGTGATAAAACTGAGTCAGCCAGTGCCCTTTCCACTCCAGGGGTTGCCTCAGAAGCTAAAACTACTTTTTATACCACTACTGACAACAACTAAGATTTTATTACAGCTTTTCTTCAATATGCTACAAATACATATTTTTCCCTTCACAAGGAATACTTCACAGCACAAGTGATATAATAGGAATGTTAAGTCTTCTTTAAAACAAACAAAAATACCATGACTTACATGAGATGAGATATATGTTATACAATCATCTAACTTGGCCAGCATAGGTATAAATCCTTCACTATTCACAGACAAGGTAGGGGAATTCAATTTCTTTAAGAGAAAAAAGAAAATCAATGTTAATTCACAAAAAAAGATATAGGTAAAAGTTGAAAATTATGCATAGAATTAGCATATTTATTTCCCTTTCAGATATAATATAGTTATACTAATGTCTTTACAATACACTGTGAAAGTCACCAAATTATCCTCAATTATAGCCTGTGTACCAATAAAGAAGGCATAAATAAAAAAGAACACTGATTTAATTCATTTTATTCCTAATCAGCTTTAATTGGCCTCTTCATGAATTAGCAAATATTTTACATTATCCCACTGTACCATGTTATATTGAAATAATACATCAAGTATCTAGATTTCCCACTTTTGACTACTTTAAAATATGCATAATTTTTCCACTTTCAAGCACCGGCAATTTTCTCAGGGTTAAGGGATTAACTGGCAGTCATAAGATGAAAGTAAAATATTACCAGCCAATTATTTCTTATCTTGATATACAAATAGCTTGGCAATAAACTGTTTTCCTTTGCATTCCATAGTTAACTGGCTATTAGTTTTACATCCATGTTTTTAGTAAACTATAATAATTATGATTAATAATTTTAAGAACATAATTTATATATAATTATTATGATGAATTTATAAGTCAGAAACATATAGAAACATAATTTACACAGAAGCCTTTATCAAGACTATTACTTTGGGATACAAGTACATGTTATGAGAACTATACTTTTCTTCAAATTAAACATGAGAATTTATAAGTTTAAAGATTATACTAAGAAAACGAAACAAATAAAAATCACTTTACAAAAAATAAAAATAAATTTTTTAAAAAAACACTTACTGTGTTAATGGTTTCCAACTCGTTAAAATAGGAAAGCTTTTGTTGAATGTTTTCAGCCAGATCGACAAGTTCTGACTTGCGTTTTTTAAAAGAGAAAAACCAATTATCATAAGAATATGGGAATCAACACTCCAGCCTCACAATCATACCAAATCAATTTGTTAGACATACAGATTTATATCAGACATAAGATTTCAGAATAATGCTCAAATATTTCTACAATCATGAACTAAAACAGGCATTATAGTAAATTTCAAACAATCTCTTTTATGAAATAATTGATTGCCTTTAAAAACACAGAAGAATACATATACAGAAAATGCTGAAATATGATATCTATCTCTAAGTCACAAGTTTGTGTAACTTCAATCAGTTAATCTTTTCAGGGGCCAGCCCGTGGCTCACTCGGTAGAGTGCGGTGCTAATAACACCAAGGCCACGGGTTCGGATCCCACATAGGGATGGCCGGTTAGCTCACTGGGTGAGCGTGGTGCTGATAACACCAAGTCAAGGGTTAAGATCCCCTTACCGGTCATCTTTTAAAAAAAAAAAAAAATCTTTTCATAAACCCCACCATTAGTACAATCGCTATGCTTGTTTGAAAAGTGTCAATAATAAAGAGTGAATGAACGGAGCAAACTAATATATCCACTACACTCTGAAATTGTACTAGGACCTAACACCTCAAAACATGCCTTTGCCCCTGTTCACATACACTTATTTAAAATAAAAGTAGGCTGTCAAGATAACAATCTGTATGCTTCACACAGGGCCTCATACAGAGCAATGTTCAACACCTACTTGGAGAAATTAAGAAAATTAAAATCAAATTGTATTCATATACTTAAAAATAAAATATTACATATAATCACTGACCCTCTCCTACTCCAAATTACCTGTTCTTTTAGGAGCTGCTCACAGGCTTCATGTAGGGTTCCTGTCTTATTGGACACAAAAAGATACTGTTTCTGCAATGACTCCAGATGCTGAAGAGCACTGTTTACATCATTCAATATAGCATCACACTGCTCCTGAAACCCAGACAAGTAATCCCTCATCTGTCTAGAAAACAGAACCAAAAGGGGATTGGCAATAATATTTTCCCCTAAGAAGCATAGTCAATAAACAGCAAAGTCTCTTTTTTCCCAAAATGCCTGAATTTCAGGAAGAAAGTCTGACCTACTCACAAAAGTTGATTACAGTATACTCAGAGATGTACCAAAAGCTATGTCATAAACTATTTTAGTACTTCAGAAGCAAATCACTGATACTATAAGCAACAAGAGGAATTAGCCTTGATGCCATAACCTGGTTTTTCACGTGTAAGGCAAGGAGTCACTGACTCAGCTTTCAAAGAGTCACTGGCTTTTCACATGTAAGGCAATGAATCACTGGCTCAGCTTTTACCAGAGCCATCCCAAGGCATCAAGTAAGGTCAATCCTTCAGGTCACTTCCACCTTTAAAAGATGGTGTGATGCGCTCAGCTTTCAAAGAGTCACTGGCTTTTCACATGTAAGGCAATGAATCACTGGCTCAGCTTTTACCAGAGCCATTCCAAGGCATCAAGTAAGGTCAATCCTTCAGGTCACTTCCACCTTTAAAAGATGGTGTGATGCTGTGGAAAGAATTCTGGATTTGGAATTAGAAGACCTGGTACAAGTCCCAGCTCTGCCCAAGTCAGCATGACATTGAGCAAGTTATTTAATATTTCTAGGCCTCAGTTTGCTCATTTGTAAAATAGGAATAGTAATATCTTTCCTTACACAGTTGTTATTAAGATTAAATGGGATCATATGTCAAAGAGCCTAACACACTGCCTAGCAATAACAGCCATGAATAAATGTTAAATGAATGTGAATGCTCAACTCACAGCCCACAAATCAGCTTGAAACTAAGTGTACACTGTCATTTTCCCTATGCTATCAATGTACACAAACAAAGCTACAAAATTACAGCCAATCTAGGTGGCCATCCTTAAAGCCTCTTGGGGGTGTTTCTCCCTCTACAGAAAGGCAACAAACACCTCTTAGAATTCCTGTAATACTCCCAGTTGAACCCAATCCTTTCTGGTCATCTAAAAACCAGTGTCTGTCCCTCCTAACCTAATAATTATGATGTCTTTTTTTTTTTTTTTAAATAACATAACTTCTAGTACCAGTTGTAATGGCCCAAATCCTATCTCTGGCTATTCTTAAAGAAACAGTGGCTGTTGGAGTTTTCTTTATACCTTAATTTTGTTTAACGACATAGATGATGAAATGCTTCAGTTGACTGTGATCTAAAAATTAGGATATCCAACAAATGCAAGAGCCACACATACCTATATTTAGTCCCTTCATCCTGATCCATCTGAGTTTGCAGCTTTGCAAACCATGAGAAAAACTGGAAAAATAAAGAGTATTATATTGTCAACAAAACTAAAAAAGACAAAATGAAAAGAGGCTACAGCAAGTCAAAAGAGTAGACACTAAGTCACTGTTTAGGGCTTAGACATTAATAATTAGTTTAAAGCCAGGGAAAGATAATTTAATTAAATATATGTTTATATGCTAGGAAAAGCAAAGGATATTAAAAACATCGGCCATTTTCAGAGTTAAGTAATAAGAGTACTGAAGACACAATATGTAAAAAAATAAATATTTTTTTCAAGAGACAAATGCCTACCTGCTTGTTTGCCAAATGAATGAGTGACACAGGGCTTTGGGTAAATATCAATATTAACGTTATCCAATAAAAACTGTGAGAGTATAAATTCATAAATACTATTACATAGTAGTTTAAGAACATGGACTTTGGCATCAGCAAAATCTGAGTTTGAATTCTGGCCCTACACCCAATGCCATGGAAAATATCTAGTATTAAAAAGAGGTGGGGGGGGAGGGGAGTCTTGATCTTAAATGAGCATGAATAAACTTTTTGGGATGATAGAAATGTTTTGAATTTTCATTGTAGTGATAGTTATACAGGTACATACACTTGTCAAAACTCAATGAACTGAGGGCCGGCCCGTGGCTCACTCGGGAGGGTGCGGTGCTGATAACACCAAGGCCCCGGGTTCGGATCCCATATAGGGATGGCCGGTTAGCTCGCTGGCTGAGCGTGGTGCTGACAACACCAAGTCAAGGGTTAAGATCCCCTTACCGGTCATCTTTTAAGAAAAAAAAAAAACTCAATGAACTGACACTTAAAATGACTACATTGTATTGTATGTCAACTAAAACTCAATCTGTATTAGATTGTCTTAAATTTTAAAGAGAGATAGGTAGATGCAAATTTAACCCAGAATGTTTTTTTTCAAAAAATTCAAACATGTTCATAAACACAGTGCAAGATTACCTTACACAACTGTCAAGTGGGATTCAATGTCAAGGGTATGCTAGTTCGGTACCTTGGCTATCATATACGGAGCATTTATTGTGAACTTACCTCATGCTGCATTTACATGCACTATCTTATTTAATTCTCACAAACACCTTATGAGACTGGTATATAATTACTCTTGTTTTACATATTAAGAAACTAAAGACCTAAGAAGGTAAGTAATTTGCCTAAGCTCATGAAGATGGTAAGAGATGGAGATGACTTTCAAATGCAGGTCAGCCTAACTCAAGAGCTGGAGCTCACCACTTTGCAGCACCACCTCTTCTGACTTATACACATGCAATTCAGTACATTTACTTTATGCTTTACTTGATAAATGCCTCAGCTTCTATGCTTAACAAGACAGAAAGAAGAGACAAGGGAAGTGGCAGAAGCAACAGGTACACATTTGGGTCTGTAATTAAGAATAAGTGAAAATCAAGAGAAAATTACACATTCTAAATTACCAAAAAATAACTATAAGGGTTCATCTAAGGAGAATAGGTTATTGAGAAAGTGATTACCTAGCAGCAAGTGTGTACACATACACACACTGAAGGGACAGGTTAATATAGACATATACTGGGGGAAGTTAAAAGTGCATAAAATATGGAAACCTTAACAACTAAAATAATCTATCACATATTTTTATCTAAATTGCAAATGTAATTGTACAATAGATTCATTTAAAACACTTAAATAGCCACAACTAACACAAAATCAAGGATGTTTTAGAAACATTTGATGTTTGGGCCGGCCCGGTGGCGCACTGCTACAGTGCGCTGCTTGGGAGTGCGGTGGCGCTCCCGCCGAGGGTTCGGATCCCACATACAGACCGGTTCCCGCTCACTGGCTGAGCAAGGTGTGGGAGCAACACCAAGGGTTGCGATCCCGTTGCCGGTCCCGGTCCGGTACGGGCGCGACACTGAGGGTTGCGATCCGTTGCCGGACATGAAAAGACAAAAAAAGGAAAAAAAAAAAAAGAAAGAAAGAAACATTTGATGTTTAACTATGGTGTCAAATGTTCAAAACTTTTAATTAGGATCTTTTTTATTAGCCTTGTCTTCAGATATCTCAAATTATCAAACATCCTTAGAAAAGATACTACAATTCACCTGCTGTGCAGTTTCGATTCTTTCTTCTTCCATTCCTAAGGAGGTAAAACCCTTCAAGAGAATGTCTTCTGTAGATTCAGGCACTACTGAAGTCAGTTCAATGGGCAGTGACTGGGATGTTAAACTGCACAAATCCTCAATTGGGAGCTTGAAAAAGAGAGCCACAAAGGTATTTAAATAACTTGAAAATTCTCTAAACTCCAGACTGGGTTTCCATCTAGGTTGTTTTGAAAGCAAAAGAAATGTTTTCCTTTAAATAATATGAGGTTAATAAATTCCATATAATGTTAACATTTTTAACTAGGCTTTCTCTATGCTAAATGCTAGTCTCAAAATGTAGACACGACATTGATGTCCCACCATTATTAAGGTCTGATTTTTGAGTTAGCTTTCTAATAACAGTGGTGAATCTGTGCTAATCCACACACATTTTCTCACGTGAACCTCCTGAGAACTACCGTCAGACAACAGGAAAACTTGTATACTACTACTGAAAGTAGCTTGCCCTCCCCAGTAGCTAACACAAAAGCCTGACCAGCCAACAAGATTGACAAATCACACCCAAGAATTAACTACCAATAAACACTAACTCCTCCTACCATTTCCACCCACTGGCACACCTCACCAACATGTTCTTGCTCCAATTTGGAAATTACAACTGAATAGGAAGAATTTCAGAGTTTCCCAACAGTTTCAGAAAAGCCCCATGGACTAGGCCTCACTTTGACATATTAGACTTATAATACTTTCTAGTTCTCCATTACTAAATGTAGTCCAGGTGTTAATTTACCTGTAGCTGTACAGACAAGCTATTTTTAGACCTAAAAGGGAAAGTAGATGCTGGGGAAAGTAAAAGAGTCTCATTGTTTAGGTTCAATTCTAGTTTTCAGTCCTTAGCTCATGACATTTAAGGTCCACCGACATTTAAGACATGATCCAAAGCTCTAGGAAATTGCTTCCCTGTCTATGTTTCTAAATACAGAAGTTTTGCCTGAAGACAGTATTTCCTCTTCAAAGCTAATACGCTAGATGCAAAATGCACCACCACTAATTTAGACAGTCCTTTAAATGTAGGGTTTTTGTGTATGGGTTCAAATGAAGCTATACTCATGGCATGGTAAAAGTATAATACAGTGCAGCCTGGTTTGAATTCTGCTCCTGCTCACTTATAAGCTGTGTAACACTGGGCAAATTACTTAATGCTTCTAATCCTCAATTTCATCTCTTATCTGATACATATACAGTCTCTGTATCATAAAGCTATTGTGAAGAGTAGAGAAGAAAGCACACGTGGGAAAATTGGCTTCTTGGAATGCTGAGAAGCTGCAGACAAAAAGCGTTCAGAAAAGTCCTTGATCTGCTTTGTCCCCAAAAATGAGTCTGGCTCAGAGCCAGGAGGGTCCTGGATCCAGGTAAACATGTCTTATTAAGGGCATCACTTGTTCATGTAAACTCTTCCTGAATGGAAGAGTTATACCCTGAGTATAATCCAGTGAGAATCTATCTTGAGTCTAAAGTGTCACCAGCAACTCTGTGCTGCCATTAGGGGTTCTAGGGGACAGAGGAAGCTATACTGGGTGAAACTGTACTGGGTTAAACCACACCTGCACTTGCTCTGTGAACCATCCCAAGCACCAACAATAAACTGACCCACCAGAGACAAGGGAGCCACATAGTAAACACTCAATAAATTTGAGCTAGTGCTGTTGTTATTATTATTCCTACTTATTAGCAGCAACAGGGGATCTTTTTGTACTAATTCTTGCAACTGCATGTGAATCTACAATTGTTTCAGTAAAAATTTCAATTTAAAAATTAATATAATATTCTCCTATCAGATTTCATGGGACCATATACCACATACAAGGGGTCTTCAAAAAGTTCATGGAAAACACGTATTATGAAAATACTATGCATGGATTTTTTTCTCACCAAAATAAACTCATACTAACTTGTTATAACATGTCTGAACAAGATCCAGTTTAAGAAACTAAGAAGGATAAGACATCAGTTTGAAAAAAGCCCCTATCAGAACAACATAAATTCTGCTGAAATTGAAGCAAGAACAAACATCAAATTTATGTCAAAGCTTGGGTGGAAGAATGAGGAAATCCGTGATGCTTTACGAAAAGTTTATGGGAACAACGCCCCAAAGAAATCAGCAGTTTACAAATAAATAACTCATTTTAAGAAGTGACAAGACAATGTGGAAGATGAAACCTGCAGCGGCAGACCATCCACATCAATTTGTGAGGAAAAAATTAATCTTGCTTGTGCCATAAATGAAGAGGACCGACAATTAACAGCAGAAACAAAAGCAAACACCAGAGACTTCTCAACTGGCTCAGCTTACGTGATTGTTATTGAAAAATTAAAGCTGAGTGAACTTTCTGCTCAATGGGTGCGAAACTGTTGCACCCAGACAAGAGCTGGATCAGGTGCAGACAAGAGCAGAGTTTTCACTGGAAATATTAAATAAGTGGTATTAAGATTCTGAAGCATTTCTTAGAAGAACTGTAACAGGAGATGAAACATGGCTTTACCAGTATGATACTGAAGACAATGCACAATCAAAGCCATGGCTACCAAGAGGTGAAAATGGTCCAGTCAAAGCAAAAGTGGATCAGGCAAGAGCAAGAGTCATGGCGACAATTTGGGGGGATGCTCAAGGCATTTTGCTTGTTGACTTTCTGGAAGGCTAAAGAATGATAACACTGGCTTATTACAAGAGTGGTTTGAGTAAGTAAGCCAAAGCTTTAGCTGGAACACACCTGGGAAAGCTTCACCAGACCATCCTTCTCCACCACGACAATGCTCCTGCTTATTCCTCTCAGCAAATGCAATTTTGCCAGAGTTTCAATGGGAAATCATTAGGCATCTACCGTACAGTCCTGATTTGGCTCCTCCTGACTTCTTTTTGCTTACAAATCTTAAAAAATCTTTAAAGGACACCCATTTTTCTTCAGTTAATAATGGAAAAAGACTGGATGACATGGTTAAATTCTCAGGACCCCCAGTTCTTTAGGGATGGACTAAATGGCTGGTATCATCAACAAAAGTGTCTTGAACTTGTTAGAGCTTATGTTGAGAAACAGTTTATATTTTTTATTTTTATCTTTTAATTCCATTTTCCACGAACTTTTTGAACTCCCCTTGTCATTCTAATACTACCTCATAATAAACAACATATTCCAGATAAAAAGTAAAATTCCTCTTGCTCCAGAATGATTTGTAATATATAGAATACTCTCTTTAAATGTATTTATTTGAATAGGTAATAAATTGTCACGGCACAAAATTCAAAGGATATTCAGTGAAAAACCTCCTTCCCCTGGACCCATTCCTCAGCCATCCAGTTTCCTCCTCAGAGGCAGGCTATCAATGCCACTAGTATCTTATGTCTCTTTCCTGGGACAGTTTACACATATACAAAGGAAGTGTATCCTTATTTAACCCAAGTAACAGTATACTAAACACCTTGCCTTTCCCATTTAATATGCAGCACTTTCAATTGTCTCTTCAACAAAGCACTTTCAATTCCTCTTTTCAACGAAACTGACTCTGTTACTTTAAATTCATAACTCTTTAATTGTCATTAATCATTATTTTAAAAGTCCAAGAGTTCAGAATGATATTTAAGTAAAAAGTCTTCCTTCTTCACCTTTTCTCTCCCCTCCCAATTCTTCTCTGAGGCAATACCAATGTTTATAATTTAAGAAATATTTGTACGGAATTTGAGAGTAGAATGAAGAACTTTAGGGCCGGCCCGTGGCTCACTCAGGAGAGCGCGGTGCTGATAACACCAAGGCCCTGGGTTCGGATCCCATATAGGGATGGCCAGTTCGCTCACTGGCTGAGCGTGGTGCTGACAACACCAAGTCAAGGGTTAAGATCCCCTTACCGGTCATCTTTTAAAAAAAAAAAAAAGAATGAAGAACTTTAAAAGTAAGAGGAATCAGGGGTCGGCCCGTGGCTCACTTGGGAGAGCGTGGTGCTGATAACACCAAGTCAAGGGTTAAGATCTCCTTACCAGTCACCTTATTAAAAAAAAAAAAAACAGTAAGAGGAACCAAAGAGATAATTTCCAATTTTTATCAATCTTTCTTTTATAAAAATTATTCAAAATACATAATTTTTTAAACCCAAATATCAGAAGAGTCAAAAAGAAAAGTAACATTCTCCCTCACTCCCACCTTAAACAGCTTAACCATTTTCAGTATTTTTGATGGTTACTCCATAACTCTAAAAAAACAGATTTACAGCTTTGTGTTCGAATTCATCAATTTTATGCCCTACTGACTCCCCACTACGTGAGATGAAAACATTAGAACACCTATATTTTCTTCCACATGTACTCTCAAATTGTCACCTATTACCATCCCTTTTTTCAGATCGTCAAAATTTATCATATTTTGGGCTGGCCCGGTGGCGCACTGCTACAGTGCGCCGCTTGGGAAGCGCGGCGGCGCTCCCGCTGAGGGTTCGGATCCCACATACAGACCGGTTCCCGTTCACTGGCTGAGCAAGGTGCAGGGAGCAACACCGAGGGTTGCGATCCCGTTGCCGGTCCCGGTCCGGCGTGAGATGAAAACATTAGAACACCTATATTTTCTTCCACATGTACTCTCAAATTGTCACCTATTACCATCCCTTTTTTCAGATCGTCAAAATTTATCATATTTTGGGCTGGCCCGGTGGCGCACTGCTACAGTGCGCCGCTTGGGAAGCGCGGCGGCGCTCCCGCTGAGGGTTCGGATCCCACATACAGACCGGTTCCCGTTCACTGGCTGAGCAAGGTGCAGGGAGCAACACCGAGGGTTGCGATCCCGTTGCCGGTCCCAGGCCGGTACGGGCGCGACACTGAGGGTTGCGATCCGTTGCCGGTCATGAAAAAAGACAAAAAGGAAAAAAACAAAAAATTTATCATATTTACACCTTGTTCCGTAATTAGGTGTTTAGACTATTTTTTTAAATGATTTTTTTTAAAAAGGCATGTAGACGTTTCCTGCCTTCTATAAATTTGCCAAAATTGTAGGTTCATTGATACCTTCTTTGGATTTGGTGGGCCACATATTTCTGTTATTTCAAAAGGATTCAGGAGTGTCACAAGTGTGCTCAGTGTGCTATCCTGAATTTTAAAAAATGCTAATCCTCTAATTTACTTTAGAAAATAAAAACATATAAAAATTCTGTATACTTAAGAAGCTTCTATAGCGCTATTCAGTTAGCTCAACTGGTTAGAACACAGTGTTGTAAAGGTCAAGCGTTCGGATCCCTGTACTGGCCAGCAACCATAAAAAAAAAAAAGAAGTTGCTATTGATATTCCAGACATATCCTGTGATCTAGTTATTTTAAGTAAATATAATAATTTGAATTTATGTAAGATCATTCTATCTGATTACTTCAAGCACAAATACTAACTGCTTGTCAGTCATAAGAACTTTATATGTTCCCTTGTTCTCCCCAATACAAAACCATTTTCTCTCAAACCAGGCAAGGAAGAAGCCACAATGCAAACACTTCAGAGACACAATTTTTTAAAGTAGCAAAACAAGATCCTTTTTAATAGCATATGAGAAAATGCCCCATTAGATACATGTTCCCAGCTGTTTATTTTCTCAAAACACCTGGCACAGAGTGACAAGTCAAGAAAGGGGTGTGGTGGTGTCACAAACGTTCCCATTCTGATCTTTCATCCACTTCTGAGGAGGAGGTGACTAAATGTCTCCTGCCTCTAACTCACATTGTCCTGGCTTCCAGATGGAGCAGACAGGTACCACCAGAGAGAGAAGAGCACAGATCTAGGTTCCTGGTTGGCAGTGCTGGAGAGCTACTGTATAGTTCATGCAAATGAGGACACTAACACATTGAACAACAACTAGATTAAACTATCGAGCTTTGCCTGACCAGCTAAGCATGTCCAGGAAAAAACTAAACATACCTTTCCCTTGGAACAAGCTTTACTTTTTGCAGAATTCTGGGTTGGAGAAAATCACTTTTACAGTCAATCTGTTCAATTAATTCACTAAATGAAATTTGATGTTACTTTCTCTGGAGCAAATCATTGAAGAGACACAGAACCTTCTTCAAGGCACCTAATTTCTTCTTACCTTTGGTCTGAGTGACACTGATACCAGCTCAGGATCACAGGATTCTAATCTACTTTCTTAATAAATTAATCATTTGAAAGAAAGCATAAGAATAATATAATACTAGATAGTAGCATGCCATGTGCACTTTACATACATGATTAAATTTAATTCTCACAACTCCCCATGAGAAAAGTCCTCATTTTATAAAGAAAAAAATGGAGGCTTAAAGAAATTAAATATCATTTCTAAAGTCACAGAGCCTATAAGAAAATAACAGTTATAACAGTAAATTTCAGGATAAATTATTTTAGCATTTTATCAGGAATTACTAAATTCCGAAGAAAGAAAAAGGCCCTCACTCCCCAAAAAAATTGACCTACCTACAAGAAACCAACCTACTGCAAATTCTTTTATCTAACACCAAAAAAAAAAAGATACAGCTCCTAAAAAAAAAAAAGTATAACTTCTTTCTAAGATAAGACAAAGAGAAAGCTAAAGAAGATAACAGCTTTATGACATTTACTGAGAATTAGTTGGCCTCTTGCTATTCTACTAACCTGCCCAATTCCAGTTGTTTAGGAAGTTACTGATCTCGTGAAAATTGTAAAACACTACAGATAATCCTTTACAGATATACTAGTTGGACAAAATTAAAATTGAGGCATTCTTTTTCAGCACCAATGTTAAAAGAGTAGCAACAGGGATAAAAAATTAATTTCAGGCCAGCCAGTTAGCTCAGGTGGTTAGAGCACGGTGCTGATAACACCAAGGTCCAGCGCTCAATCTCTGCACCAGCAAGCTGCCAAAAAAAAAAAATTATTTCCAAAGTCTTTCCACCAGACATATAAACACTTTTATAAAGGGAAATGAGGGCTGTAGAAGAGCTAAAAAGCAATGAGAACCTCCCCCTCAAAGATTCCAGGATAGGTAAATAACAGGCTATTTCATTCCCACAGGAATCCAATACCAAGGCTGCATGTACCAGAAGACCCTCACTGAGTACTTGAACTTGTTAAGCTTGTCCTCTACCCATGGCCTTGCACTGCTTTTTCCTCCAGCTGTAATGTTAATGTTATTTCTTTAGT
This sequence comes from Galeopterus variegatus, assembly GCF_000696425.1. Lineage (NCBI taxonomy): Eukaryota > Metazoa > Chordata > Mammalia > Dermoptera > Cynocephalidae > Galeopterus > Galeopterus variegatus. The sequence continues at coordinate 128,633 of NW_007726773.1, forward strand.
CTTTGCAAGGCTGGCTTCTTGTTTATTTTATTTTCCTTATATCATGGATCATTGTCTGAATTTATCTGCTGTGAGTTTTTGTTGTTGTTGTTGTTATATGCTCATGATCCTCACAATATGGCCAGCTCCATGAGGCTAGGGATCTCATCTTTCCTCTTTATCTTTCTCTCCCCAATGCCTAGGTCAGAGTAGGCACATAACGTATGTTAAATGACTGCATATAGCTAATGGTAGGTATCGTATTGCCTAAATATTGAAGAATGAGGTGAAAATGAAAAGATTCCATTTACTTCACTCCAAACTCTCTCCTTCATGCTCAATGACAATAAGAAATAATAGTTTATGACCTATGACAATAAAAACAAATTTTCTTGTACAGTATGTGTGTGCCTCACACCCCAACCCCATGCTATGAAATCCAAGCATCCTGCTTCAGTAACAGGCCAAGTCAATCATAAACTGACTGGAAATTTTATACAGCAAACAACTTCTATTGTCCAGAGCATAAAAGACTTTATGATAGTCGAGCCAAAGAAATTTCCACATGCTTCCTCATTTATTACAGACCTGCTTCCAGCACAATATCTAGAAGTGGTCAGAGAAACCCAAGAGAGAACACCTATTTTGTGGCTGAGCATACAACAATAAATATAAAGAGAACTTTCAAATCAAACCTCTAAACTCTGAGGGAAGAAAAAATTGAAGACTCTAAATTCAGTTTGCATTTGGACATAATTCCAAATCAGGCAAAAAGAATACGTCTAACATCAAAAGTAACCATTATTGCTTATAAAATAATCCTCCTAATAAACCTGGCCCTCAAAACTAGAAAATGTTTGTCAAACGTTGACAATTCATTAAATATATTTCTTGCTATTGTAACTAATTAAACTGAATCACAAGAAGCAGTAATATACATAATATCCCAATAGTTCTTGGATTAAAAACGCTGACACTAAAACCAAAAGCATTATTTAATAATGTACTGACCCAGCTTTCAAGGAAAATTCATTTTTATTGCTTTGCTATAAGCCAAATAACTCTCACTTCCTATCACTTGCACTTGATTGAGAGCTCACAGCTCAATGTGCGATGAATGAAACTGTCACTCAGAATCAAGTTTTGGTCTCCCTATGTCTCCCCATGGAAAAAGGAAGCTAGGTTACTCATTAAGGTGGTAAAAGAGCACCAAGTGGAGACTGTCCTGCAGCCAAAGCACCTCGGATTTGGTGCCTCTCCTTCTGGGAGACGGTCGGCACCAGGACTACGCCTCGGCTGACACCAGAGACACCCGGGGCAAGACGCCGGGGCCAGGCTCGGGCCAACCGCCCCACGCCGCTGGGGACAGTTGGGTGCCTGCGGGCACCAGCCACTGGACGCCCCCGCAGCCGTGCCCGGGCAGGAACAGAGTCGGGGACCCCGGCAATGCTAGGCCTCTCGGCCCAGAGAGGTGAAGGGCCCCTCCCACCAGATCCGCCACCGTGGCCACTTTCCACCGGGAGGACTGGAAACACCCGAGGCAGAGGTTGGAGAGACCGGAGTCGCGCTGGGGCGCCCCAGGAGAATCCCAGCCCAGTCGCCCCAGCCCGGTTCACGCCCGTCACCTCACCTCGGCCGGCACGGGCAAGTTCTCCGCCGCCGCCTTCAGCTCCAGCACCGAGTCCGTCTGCCTGTCGGTCAGCGGCACCGTGGTGTCCGGCCTCCGATCCCACAGAGCCAGTTTCTCCCGAGCGTCCCGTTCCGCCCCCGCCTCGGGCAGCAGCAGCGCCGCCTCCGCCATCCCCGCCGCTCCCCCAGGCCCTCAGCAGCAGCGGGGTGGAAGGGACCCCGACAGAGAGACCCGGGCCACTTCCGGGAGGACCAGAGCTTCCAGCTCGGCACCGGCAGCGGGGCGGGACGGAATGCCCTGACCCCGGAAACGCTTGCACAGTGTATGGGTGGGACCGAGACCAGAACAGACGTGGCTTAAAATGGGCTTCCGGTTGGGCTGTGGAAGGAGAGGGTAAAGAATGCAGGCCCTGACGGAAATAGAAATGCCCCTACCGGAAGTCTCTTCCTCAACATCAATAACTTTGTTGTTACGTGTTGTTCAGGTTATTGACAACTGCGCTAAGTCACCCAGCCGGCAGGGGTCTTCGTGAGCTCCCGGATCTGCCGCCTCCGCTCACAGCTGGGTAGTCTGGGTGGAGTGTGTGGAGTGTGTGATTTCCATGTTGACATGTTGGCAGTTTCCGCCGCTTAGATCAAAACCAGGACCATGAACTTTTCCAATATCCAATAATTCCCCTGTTAGAAAACTAAGTTATGGGCCAGCCCGGTGGCGCACTTGGTAGAGTGCGGCGCTTGGGAGCGCGCTCCCGCCGAGGGTTCGGATCCCATATAGAGACCGGTCCGCTCACTGGTTGAGCGCGGTGCGGGCGCGACACCGAGGGTTGCGATTCCGTTACCGGTTACGAAAAAAGACAAAAAGGAAAAAAAAAAAAAAAAGGAAAGAAAACTAGGTTATGGGGCCGGCCCGTGGCTCACTCGGGAGAGTGCGGTGCTGATAACACCAAGGCCACGGGTTCAGATCCTATATAGGAATGGCCGGTTCACTCACTGGCTGAGCGTGGTGCTGACAGCACCAAGCCAAGGGTTAAGATCCCCTTACCGGTCATCTTAAAAATAAATA